>NC_091328.1:3127687-3225187 GCF_038502225.1 Cherax quadricarinatus | reverse complement strand
CGGTCAGCCAGAGGCTCGTGTACGACATACTGGTAGTGTCTTGCTACACTGTCATATACATTGTGGGAACACCAGTAGTGTTGCTACACTATGATATACATTGTGGGAACACCAGTAGTGTTGCTACACTGTCATATACATTGTGGAAACACCAGTAGTGTTGCTACACTGTCATATACATTGTGGGAACACCAGTAGTGTTGCTACACTATGATATACATTGTGGGAACACCAGTAGTGTTGCTACACTGTCATATACATTGTGGAAACACCAGTAGTGTTGCTACACTGTCATATACATTGTGGGAACACCAGTAGTGTTGCTACACTATGATATACATTGTGGGAACACCAGTAGTGTTGCTACACTGTCATATACATTGTGGAAACACCAGTAGTGTTGCTACACTGTCATATACATTGTGGGAACACCAGTAGTGTTGCTACACTATGATATACATTGTGGGAACACCAGTAGTGTTGCTACACTGTCATATACATTGTGGAAACACCAGTAGTGTTGCTACACTGTCATATACATTGTGGGAACACCAGTAGTGTTGCTACACTGTGATATACATTGTGGGAACACCAGTAGTGTTGCTACACTGTCATATACATTGTGGAAACACCAGTAGTGTTGCTACATTGTCATATACATTGTGGGAACACCGGCAGTGTTGCTACACTATTCTATATGATAGTTACATTGTGGGAACACCAGCAGTGTTGCTACACTATTCTATATGATAGTTACATTGTGGGAACACCAGCAGTGTTGCTACACTGTCGTATACATTGTGGGAACACCAGTAGTGTTGCTACACTGTCATATACATTGTGGGAACACCAGTAGTGTTGCTACACTGTCATATACATTGTGGGAACACCAGTAGTGTTGCTATATATTCTATATGATAGTTACATTGTGGGAACACCAGTAGTGTTGCTATATATTCTATATGATAGTTACATTGTGGGAACACCGACAGTGTTGCTACACTATTCTATATGATAGTTACATTGTGGGAACACCGGCAGTGTTGCTATATATTCTATATGATAGTTACATTGTGTGAACACCAGCAGTGTTGCTACACTATTCTACATGATAGTTACATTGTGTGAACACCAGCAGTGTTGCTACACTATTCTATATGATAGTTACATTGTGGGAACACCGGCAGTGTTGCTATACTATTCTATATGATAGTTACATTGTGATAACACGCATTCTACCACAAAATATGTTACATTTCCACATTCCATCATAATGGGATGAGTTACATAGAGAATGACAAAGAGAGAAGGGTAACAAGAGGGGAGAGTGTCGAGAAGAGAGTGAGAGGGGAGATGGGCAGAAGGGGAGAGAAGTGAGGTCAACATATCGTAGGAAATATTGGGTACGTCGTCCTTGACGAAGGACATGGTGTACGTCGTACTTGATGGAGGAAGTGGTGCATGTCGTACTTAACGTAGGACGTGGTGTATATCGTCGTTGACGGAGGACGTGGTGTACGTCGTCCTTGACGGAGGACGTGTACGTCATACTTGACAGAGGACGTGGGTCAGGTCATCCTTGAACGACGCGGGGCAGGTCGTCCTTGAAGGACGTGAAGTTGGTTGTCCTTGGAGGACATGAAGTTGGTCGTCCATAAAGGACGCGGGGCAAATTCACACCACACTCTGCATTCGAAACCTTAAAACGACGTTTCGGTAGCTCTTCGACCATTATAAAGTTGTATCTTGTTCCCCGAGGGGCCAAAACGTCGACTAAAGGTATCCCTATATATACATAAATGCAAGGAATTCGCAAGAGCAGGCGAAATATACACAAGCACTGATCTCTGGCCGAAGGAGACTCGAACCTACGAACCTTGGAACAAGGTACACAGTGCCTTACCATCCTCACCACACTGGACCAATACCTTGGCGTCCAGCTTGTGCTAGACGTTTGATTCAAGGCAGCCAGCTTTCAGGGAGAAGGCTTACAGCTTTTCATCTCATTCCCTCGGCTTCGGTAGGAGACCCTCTTCTCCGCACTGTCGAAGCAGGCTGTCGATCAAGCCGGGAGCCGCTCTGCATATGGTACGCTGCTAATTACCCCAGGCGTCGCCAGTAATCCCTCCCGTTGGAATGGGAATTGGGAATGAATGGCCTCTGGAACTGAGATTAGCGACCACATCAGGGAGAAGGGGGAACAAGGGGGAGGGGGAACAAGGGGGAAGGGTGCTTTGTAGGGAGGGGTAGAGGAGTGGGGAACGTAGTTTGTCAAGAGGTGAAGTTAATTGGATCAGGTGAACGTGTTAATTCATTACAGCGAAATCTCTGACCCGGACGTTCAGTTAAAGGCCTCATACGTTCAATAGAGTGAAAGTATAAAGCCTCCGTCGTTCATTATAAAACGAGGATCAGACACCCAGCCGTTCATTGCAATGAGGATCAAAACCTAGTGAAGATCAGAACCTCATCCTTTCACTACATTGAATGTAGCCCCCACTCTAGGATACAGAATACGATCCTGTAGTCTGTATCCTGTGGATGTAGATAGACAAGGTCCATTATGATGATTATGATATTTTTTTGTTATTATTATTATTATTATTATTATTATTATTATTATTATTATTATTATTATTATTATTATTATTATTTTGAAGCACTAAACTCGTAGGCGTCATTCAGTGTCTCGAGAATGGGGGCAATCAGGTTTGATCAGAGGTTGCTTCTGATCCTTGGATCAAGAGCACCTCACCAACATCAAGGCTGCTTATCCCCTTCCCTTCATATGTGTGTGTGTGTGTGTGTGTGTGTGTGTACTCACCTAGTTATACTCACCTAGTTGAGGTTGCAGGGGTCGAGTCCAAGCTCCTGGCCCCGCCTCTTCACTGGTCGCTACTAGGTCACTCTCCCTGAACCGTGAGCTTTATCATACCTCTTCTTAAAGCTATGTATGGATCCTGCCTCCACTACATCGCTTCCCAAACTATTCCACTTCCTGACTACTCTGTGGCTGAAGAAATACTTCCTAACATCCCTGTGTGTATGTGTGTGTGTGTTTATGTGTGTGTGTCTGTGTGTGTGTGCGTGCGTGTGTTTATGTGTTTGTATGTGTGTACATGTGATGTTATAACCATCGTCACTTTCAGCATACGAAAGTTCTTCTGTGTAAATGTTCACAGTAGAACGATTGTCCCTCGTTCATGTGTTCAGCGTGTTGAACACACAGTCAGACGCAAGAACAGATTAGAAATACCTACTTGCGTGTTCCACTACATAAACACAGGTAGTGTGGGTACGAATGTTTATGAATGAATGTGTATCATTATTTATATTCAGATGTTCATCTATGAACGTATGTAAGGAACATATTGAACAGAGTAGCAGCTAATGTTTATTACATCACCAGGCCGAAGCTATTTTATATTATTAGTCGTACAGTGACTCTACGTCATAATGTATCTAAGTATCTATGTATTTAGATATAAAACATACCACGGGTGGGGTTTGAACCCGCGACCAGAAAGTCTCAAAACTCCAGACCTTCGCGTTAGCCACTGGGCCAGCTAGCTTCAATAAGATTCATCCAACTAGATATATTTCTACACTATAGAAAGGTTCAAACCCCACCCGTGGTATGGTTTGTTTGCAGTCATGTCATTACTGTTTCGTAAGTCAAGTTACTTAGAGATATTATAACGTTCAAGTTAGTCTTCCCACTCGTTCTTTTTCCTTTGTCTCCTGTGTGTAATATCTCTTGTCCTCCGCTCTGGGATGATGGAGATATCTCTCACTAAAAGTTCATATCTCGTGTGTACGGGAGTGTTTACACTGAGAGATGGTAATTCCCAAGGGATGGTGACTGTCACTCTGCTACAGCAGAGTTACAGTTACCATCCCTTGCTGGGATGCTTGACGATATTCTCATCGTCCTATTGATGTCTCACAGCTCAAGCTGACAATTTTGGAATCTCTCAGCTCAGACTGACACTACTCAAGTCTCTCAGCTCAGGCTGACACATTTTAACACCTTGTATGAGCACCATCCAGCATGACAGGGCAAATTTAGCTTTTCTTCCCACTATATAATTGCCATATATAATACAGTGGCAGCACACTGTAGATATATCCAATTTTACTAAACAATAAAAAAAAGAGTTAAAACCAGACATTAGAATGTCAGACATGAAAATCCATCCAGGACACGTAACTTATCAAGAAAAAGTAACGTAACACACACTGAATGTGCATGTCCACCAAAGCAAATTAAGTGCATGAGTAGAGAGTTTTGAAGCGACCTGACAGCTTGAGCGACGGCCATTACTATTAGAGTCATGCAATAAGACAGTCAACGAGGTTGTAAACACGACGCTGCACTATGAAACAAGTTTATCTTGCGTCAGCGAGCCTATAGTGAAATAAGTCTATTTTATGTGATACTTAAGCAATACTCATCTAGTCGCTTGTTCTCTCTAAGCTGGAATATTGCTGTACACTAATGGCCCCTTTCAAGGCAGAGACATTGCAGACCTGGAGAATATACAGAGAACTTTCACTGCATGTTTAAGTACCATATAGCACCTAAACTACTAGGAGCGGTTGAATTCCCTTGACCTGTACTCCTTGGAACGAAGGCGACAAAAATACATGACTAGAGGGACTAGTCCCAAAACTACACACGGAAATCGTTCCCTACGAAAGCAAAAGACTGGGCAGGAGATGCAACACTTCCCCAGTGAAAAGCAGGGGAGCCATGAGTACACTAAGAGACAACACAGTAAATGTCAGCGGCCCAAGACTGTTCAACTACCTCCCAGCATACAAAACGGGGATTACCAATAGACCCCTGGTTGTCTTCAAGAGGGAGCTGGACAGGCATCTAAAGTTAGTACCTGACCAGCGGCCAACTACTTGAACAGGCAGACCGACGTACAAACCTGAGGCTCCTACGTCGGTCTGCGTGCGACCAGCATTAACAACCTGGTTGATCAGGTCTTGATCCACCACGAGGCCTGGCCACGGGCCGGGCCGCGGGGGTGTTGACCACCAGAATACCATCCAGGTATACACAAAATAGCACTTAAAAACGAGCCTATGTCACAAACTAGCTGGTCATCGAGCCTGTAAACAAAAGACTGGACTAAGAAACGAGTCTTATGTCACAAATTAGCTAGTCAAAGAGCCTGTAAACAAAAGTCTGGACTGAGAAACGAGTCTTCCAAACCTCACATATTACATATATATGAAATACCAAGCTAGTCAGTGAGCCTGTAAACACAAAAATGCACTTAAAAGCGAGTCTAATGTCCCAAATTAGCTAGTCAACGAGCCTGTAAACACAAGACTGCACTGTTACGTGTAAGCAGCTATAATGCAGTCATCACAAAAAGCCTGTTTCATGTGCACAATCATATAATTTTTAATGTTCTTCCAGGATCATTAGACTAAAGAAATAAAAGATGTATATTTAGAAAAAGCAAGAGAAAATATAGGCGAATTTTTTTTTGTTTTGAGAGAAATTCAGGGAAGAAATTACGAGAATTATTACCTATAAACCGTAATGGAGAGCTCTTGCAAAATGTGAGTTACCAATTATCATGTACCTGTTATTCTTAAGATTATTTTATGCCCTCTGTAATGGTCTTCCTGTGTCGAGGAAAAGCTAGAAACTCAAAGAAAGTTTATTAAATCTTTTGCTCTCAGTTTTCCAAGAAATAATTATATTTTGAGTTGAGATTTTTTTTAAGTTTTGGATCGATATATATATATATACTTCTTACTCCTCTTAATTTTTCCTCCTTTTACCCCTACTTCTCTTCCTCTTTCCTCCTCTTGCTCTTCTTCATTCTTTTCATTTTAATCCTCTTCTTTTTCCTCCTCCGCAACCACGTCCTTTTTCTGCCGAAGAGGACCTCAGCTGGAGGTCGAAATTTACTGACTACCATTCTTCCCTGCCTTTGTATTACGTGGGTCTACCTCTCTTAATGATCAGTGTTCATTTGCTAAGGGATTCGGGGAAACCGGGTAGCTGGACTTGAGTCCTGGAGGTGGAGCCTACCATGTCTGCACTTTCAGAGAGCGGTGAGGAGGTTATAGTTCGGAGAGTCATTTGGATTGTGATGTCTGTGCACTTCTCGCAAGACTTCCGTGAATGAATGATGAATATTGTTTTCTTTTTTGAGTTACTCTACCTCCATGGCGAAGGACCAGTGTGTTAAATTATATGTCTGTATCTAACCGGCTCCCTCAGTCTGTTTCTCTCTCACTCACGTCGCCATAAGGTTCCTCTCCTAAATGCAAGTTGTGACTTATTCTCCTGGAAAGCACTAAACCTGTTAGTATATTGCGGTTAGGTACGATTGTCTGTCAGAGTGAGCGCTTCCTGTTTCCCTTCTCTGCGAGTAGCGGCTCTCAGCGCCATCTGTTATAAAAGTTTTTATCACTGTTGGTTTTGACCGCCTGAAGTTTGAGGTCAGTCAGACTTCTTTCTCTATTGTTTTGTTTTTCTCCGTCTGTACCTGGTGAGTCTCGGGTGGCTGGTGAGTGTCGTCAATTACACCCTCAGAATCCCCCGTCGTTTGGTGAGTAAAATCACTTGTAAGGTTCTCTAAACACACAGATAACCCGCACATAGGAGAGAGGAGTTTACGACGTCGTTTCGGTCCGACTTGGATAATTTACAAAGTCTCTCCCATGTGCAGGTTATATGTGTATTGTTCCAGTCAGGGTATTGTGCCTCTTTTGTTCTTTAAGTCTGACATTCCTTAGACTGGTGTCCGCTGGTCTAGAGTGGGTAAAACTAGAGTTTAGTGTGACATTGTATCACTCTCTCCAGAGCTTCGTCAACATCGAGAACGTTTTAATCTACAGAGGCCTCGTGCATGAGAGAGTAGGTGAAGCCTCGTGCATGAGAGTGTAGGTGAAGCCTCGTGCATGAGAGTGTAGGTGAAGCCTCGTGCATGAGAGTGTAGGTGAAGCCTCGTGCATGAGAGTGTAGGTGAAGCCTCGTGCATGAGAGTGTAGGTGAAGCCTCGTGCATGAGAGTGTAGGTGAAGCCTCGTGCATGAGAGTGTAGGTGAAGCCTCGTGCATGAGAGTGTAGGTGAAGCCTCGTGCATGAGAGTGTAGGTGAAGTCTCGTGCATGAGAGTGTAGGTGAAGCCTCGTGCATGAGAGTGTAGGTGAAGCCTCGTGCATGAGAGTGTAGGTGAAGCCTCGTGCATGAGAGTGTAGGTGAAGCCTCGTGCATGAGAGTGTAGGTGAAGCCTCGTGCATGAGAGTGTAGGTGAAGCCTCGTGCATGAGAGTGTAGGTGAAGCCTCGTGCATGAGAGTGTAGGTGAAGTCTCGTGCATGAGAGTGTAGGTGAAGCCTCGTGCATGAGAGTGTAGGTGAAGCCTCGTGCATGAGAGTGTAGGTGAAGCCTCGTGCATGAGAGTGTAGGTGAAGTCTCGTGCATGAGAGTGTAGGTGAAGCCTCGTGCATGAGAGTGTAGGTGAAGCCTCGTGCATGAGAGTGTAGGTGAAGCCTCGTGCATGAGAGTGTAGGTGAAGTCTCGTGCATGAGAGTGTAGGTGAAGCCTCGTGCATGAGAGTGTAGGTGAAGCCTCGTGCATGAGAGTGTAGGTGAAGTCTCGTGCATGAGAGTGTAGGTGAAGTCTCGTGCATGAGAGTGTAGGTGAAGCCTCGTGCATGAGAGTGTAGGTGAAGCCTCGTGCATGAGAGTGTAGGTGAAGCCTCGTGCATGTGTAGGTGAAGCCTCGTGCATGTGTAGGTGAAGCCTCGTGCATGTGTAGGTGAAGCCTCGTGCATGGGTAGGTGAAGCCTCGTGCATGTGTAGGTGAACCCTTGTGCATGAGTGTAGGCGAAGCCTCGTGCATGAGTGTAGGCGAAGCCTCTTGCATGAGTGTAGGTGAAGCCTCGTGCATGAGAGTGTAGGTGAAGCCTCGTGCATAAGAGTGTAGGTGAGGGCTCGTGCATGAGTGTAGGTGAAGACTCGTGCATGAGTGTAGGTGAAGACTCGTGCACGAGTGTAGGTGAAGCCTCGTGCATGAGAGTGTAGGTGAAGCCTCGTGCATGAGAGTGTAGGTGAAGCCTCGTGCATGAGAGTGTAGGTGAAGCCTCGTGCATAAGAGTGTAGGTGAGGGCTCGTGCATGAGTGTAGGTGAGGGCTCGTGCATGAGTGTAGGTGAGGGCTCGTGCATGAGTGTAGGTGAGGGCTCGTGCATGTGAGTGTAGGTGAAGCCTCGTGCATGAGAGTAGGTGAAGCCTCGTGCATGAGTGTAGGTGAAGCCTCGTGCATGAGAGTGTAGGTGAAGTCTAGTGCATGAGAGTGTAGGTGAAGCCTCGTGCATGAGAGTGTAGGTGAAGCCTCGTGATGAGAGTGTAGGTGAAGCCTCGTGCATGAGTGTAGGTGAAGCCTCGTGCATGAGTGTAGGTGAGGGCTCGTGCATAAGAGTGTAGGTGAGGGCTCGTGCATGTGTAGGTGAAGCCTCGTGCATGAGAGTGTAGGTAAAGCCTCGTGCATGAGAGTGTAGATGAAGCCTCGTGCATAAGAGTGTAGATGAAGCCTCGTGATGAGAGTGTAGGTGAAGCCTCGTGCATGAGTGTAGGTGAAGCCTCGTGCATGAGTGTAGGTGAGGGCTCGTGCATAAGAGTGTAGGTGAGGGCTCGTGCATGTGTAGGTGAAGCCTCGTGCATGAGAGTGTAGGTAAAGCCTCGTGCATGAGTGTAGGTGAAGCCTCGTGCATAAGAGTGTAGATGAGGGCTCGTGCATGAGTGCAGGTGAAGCCTCGTGCATGAGTGTAGGTGAAGCCTCGTGCATGAGTGTAGGTGAAGCCTCGTGCATGAGAGTGTAGGTGAAGCCTCGTGCATGAGTGTAGGTGAAACCTCGTGCATGAGAGTGTAGGTGAAGCCTCGTGCATGAGTGTAGGTGAAGCCTCGTGCATGAGAGTGTAGGTGAATCCTCGTGCATAAGAGTGTAGATGAAGCCTCGTGCATGAGAGTGTAGGTGAAGCCTCGTGCATGAGTGTAGGTGAAGCCTCGTGCATGAGAGTGTAGGTGAATCCTCGTGCATAAGAGTGTAGATGAAGCCTCGTGCATGAGAGTGTAGGTGAAGCCTCGTGCATGAGAGTGTAGGTGAAGCCTCGTGCATAAGAGTGTAGGTGAAGCCTCGTGCATGAGAGTGTAGGTGAAGCCTCGTGCATAAGAGTGTAGGTGAATCCTCGTGCATAAGAGTGTAGGTGAAGCCTCGTGCATGAGAGTGTAGGTGAAGCCTCGTGCATAAGAGTGTAGGTGAAGCCTCGTGCATGAGAGTGTAGGTGAAGCCTCGTGCATAAGAGTGTAGGTGAATCCTCGTGCATAAGAGTGTAGGTGAAGCCTCGTGCATGAGAGTGTAGGTGAATCCTCGTGCATAAGAGTGTAGGTGAAGCCTCGTGCATAAGAGTGTAGGTGAATCCTCGTGCATAAGAGTGTAGGTGAAGCCTCGTGCATAAGAGTGTAGGTGAATCCTCGTGCATAAGAGTGTAGGTGAAGCCTCGTGCATGAGAGTGTAGGTGAAGCCTCGTGCATAAGAGTGTAGGTGAGGGCTCGTGCGTGAGTGTAGGTGAAGCCTCGTGCATGAGAGTGTAGGAGAAGCTTCGTACATGACTGTAGGTCTAATGTAAATGGCGTCTCACTACTGCAAAGGCTCGCAGCAGCAGCTAGCACTAACAACCTGACTTACTTGATCTCTGACCAGGCCATGGGGGCGATGCCCCCCCCCCACACACACACCAGGAACCAGAGTTAGATATTAATGAGCAATGATCAAGTTAACTGCTGTGTTTCGATGTTAACTCAAAATTTTGAGAGGCACAAATACCACACTGCCCTGGCTGTAAAAAATTTATAGCTAACTTGGAAATTGAGGGTGAAACATAGACTACGTTTCGGCCCCACCGTGAACCATTACCTAGGACTGACTATTTTCTGCATGCGAAGGAAACGGAGTAATATATTACTATTTTTTGAATGTTTCATACATGTTTCGTGCATGTTTTATACATGTTTCGTGCGTGTTTTATACATGTTTCGCGCATGTTTTATACATGTTTCGCGCATGTTTTCTTCACATGAAGAAAGCAGCTGGCATTTTTGGACACCGTAATATGCAGAAGAGCCAGAAATTAGCCTATTTGTAATGTACACAGAAATCCAACTTTCGGATTGCTATCTAAGTGTTTTCCTCTCTCAGATCTCTCTCTCTCTCTCTCTCTCTCTCTCTCTCTCTCTCTCTCTCTCTCTCTCTCTCTCTCTCTCTCTCTCTCTCTCCTAACAGCGATAAGCGTCATTTCAGACTTACTTCACAGGTTATTTTGAATCTGTGATTCACAGTTCCTGAACCATGAGACTGAATATATCCACGACACATTTACAAATTCAGGTTACCCGAAGAATTTTACCGACTGCTCATTTCTCGGCTAGAGTTAGTTCTCGGGGGCTAACTTTAAAAAATGAAATTTAGCTGTAATGCCCGACTTAATCGAACTGAAATCTGCAAATAGAATTTTTACTAATGATGTAGCCGTCTCCACGGGGAAGTGGAAAAGAATTCTTCCTCCGTCAGCCGTGTGTGTGTGTGTGTCTGTATATATATATATATATATATATATATATATATATATATATATATATATATATATATATACAAAGAGGGGAATGTATGAGAGTATAGTTTTACCAACGCTCTTATATGGGTGTGAAGCATGGGTGATGAATATTGCAGCGAGGAGAAGGCTGGAGGCAGTGGAGATGTCATGTCTGAGGGCAATGTGTGGTGTGAATATAATGCAGAGAATTCATAGTTTGGAAGTTAGGAGGAGGTGCGGGATTACCAAAACTGTTGTCCAGAGGGCTGAGGAAGGGTTGTTGAGGTGGTTCGGACATGTAGAGAGAATGAAGCGAAACAGAATGACTTCAAGAGTGTATCAGTCTGTAGTGGAAGGAAGGCAGGATAGGGGTCGGCCTAGGAAAGGCTGAAGGGAGGGGGTAAAGGAGGTTTTGTGTGCGAGGGGCTTGGACTTCCAGCAGGCATGCGTGTTTGATAGGAGTGAATGGAGACAAATGGTTTTTAATACTTGACGTGCTGTTGGAGTGTGAGCTAAGTAACATTTATGAAGGGGTTCAGGGAAACCGGCAGGCCGGACTTGAGTCCTGGAGATGGGAAGTACAGTGCCTGCACTCTGAAGGAGGGGTGTTAATGTTGCAGTTTAAAAACTGTAGTGTAAAGCACCCTTCTGGCAAGACAGTGATGGAGTGAATGATGGTGAAAGTTTTTCTTTTTCGGGCCACCCTGCCTTGGTGGGAATCGGCCAGTGTGTTAATAAAAAAATATATATATATATATATATATATATATATATATATATATATAGGTAGTAGGTTGGTAGACAGCAACCGCCCAGGGAGGTACTACCGTCCTGCCAAGTGAGTGTAAAACGAAAGCCTGTAATTGTTTTACATGATGGTAGGATTGCTGGTGTCCTTTTTTCTGTCTCATGAACATGCAAGATTTCAGGTACGTCTTGCTACTTCTACTTACACTTAGGTCACACTACACATACATGTACAAGCACATATATACACACCCCTCTGGGTTTTCTTCTATTTTCTTTCTAGTTCTTATTCTTGTTTATTTCCTCTTATCTCCATGGGGAAGTGGAACAGAATTCTTCCTCCGTAAGCCATGCGTGTTGTAAGAGGCAACTAAAATGCCGGGAGCAAGGGGCTAGTAACCTCTTCTCCTGTATATATTACTAAATGTAAAAGGAGAAACTTTCGTTTTTCCTTTTGGGCCACCCCGCCTCGGTGGGATACGGCCGGTGTGTTGAAAGATATATATATATATATATGTATATATATATATATGTATATATATATATATATATGTATATATATATATATATATATACAATATATATATAAATATATTGTCTGACAAATAAATCTAGTCAGTTAAAATGACGTTAAATAATCTCCATTTATTTTCAATCGATATTCATTGGATATTGACATATGCAAAAAAAGTGTGGGTAAGCAGGGTGACAGCTGGAGTGTGTGGCCCAGTAACTGCAGCCAGCCAGCCAGCCACCCAGCCAGCCACCTACCCAGCCACCCAGCCAGCCACCCAGCCACCCACCAACCCAGCCACCCAGCCAGCCACCCAGCCAGCCACCCAGCCAGCCACCCAGCCAGCCACCCAGCCTCCCAGCAGCCCAGCCACCCAGCCAGCAACCCAGCCAGCCACCCAGCCAGCCACCCAGCCAGCCACCCAGCCACCCAGCCAGCCACCCAGCCAGTCACCCAGCCAGTCACCCAGCCACCCAGCCAGTCACCCAGCCACCCAGCCAGCCACTCAGCCAGCCACCCACCCACCCAGCCAGCCAGCTAGCCACCCAGCCAGCCACCCAGCCACCCAGCCAGCCACCCAGCCAGCCAGTCACCCAGCCACCCAACCAGCCAGCCACCCAGCCACCCAGCCAGCCACCCAGCCACCCAGCCAGTCACCCAGCCACCCAGCCAGCCTCCCAGCCAGCCACCCAGGCACCCAGCCAGGCACCCAGCCAGCCACCCAGCCACCCAGCCAGCCACCCAGCCAGCCACCCAGCCAACCACCCAGCCAGCCACCCAGCCACCCAGCCAGCCACCCAGCCACCCGGCCAGCCACCCAGCCAGCCAGTCAGCCAGCCACCTCCTCATTCCACACAAACAAACCTAACTTATGACATTTTTGCGAGGTGCGGGCATGGCTGGCTTACCCAGCCTCTAGCAGAGATGGGCGAGCCTTGGGGCTTGCCTTGCAGCACTTCCAGCCATACGGATGTGTATGGCTTAGCTGGATCTTCTCTCGTGGCTCAGTGTTTAGGTTTCTGATCTCTAAATTTAGCTCTCTGATCTTTGATACGATTATCATCAGCCTCGCTTATTCTTCCTTCTCTTCCTCTCTTCTCCTCTTCGTGCCACAGAAAGGTGATAACCTCATCTGTGGAGTCTGGTAAGGCAGCAAAAGACTCTCAGCGCTCTCAGACAGGCAAAATGAACAGCAGTAATGGTAAAAATAGTTCCTTATAAAGCGGGAAGTAATTTACTTGCGCAGGTCGGAGGTTCGAGCCCTCAGCAGCATCTTTTGGGAAGCAGCGAGCCGTGTTCATGGGCTTCCTCACCCATATAATGAGGTCAAATTAAGCTTCGTGGGAAAATTTTCTTTTTACTTTTTACTCTGAGCATAGTGATGGTGGTGACGGTGATGGTGATGATGGTGGTGATGGTGGTGGTGATGGTGATGGTGGTGATGGTGGTGATGGTGGTGATGGTGATGGTGGTGATGGTGATGGTGGTGGTGGTGGTGATGGTGGTGGTGATGGTGGTGGTGGTGATGGTGGTGATGATGGTGGTGGTGATGATGGTGGTGGTGATGGTGGTGATGGTAGTGGTGATGGTGGTGATGATGGTGGTGGTGATGGTGGTGGTGATGGTGGTGATGGTGGTGATGGTGGTGGTGGTGATGGTGATGGTGGTGGTGGTGATGGTGGTAATGGTGGTGATGGTGATGGTGATGGTGGTGATGGTGGTGATGGTGGTGGTGGTGGTGGTGGTGGTGATGGTGGTGGTGATGGTCGTGGTGATGGTGGTGGTGATGGTGATGGTGGTGATGGTGGTGGTGGTGGTGATGGTGATGGTGGTGATGGTGATGGTGGTGGTGATGGTGGTGGTGATGGTGGTGGTGGTGATGGTGGTGGTAGTGATGGTGGTGGTGGTGATGGTGGTGATGGTGATGGTGGTGATGGTGGTGATGGTGGTGGTGGTGGTGGTGGTGGTGATGGTGATGGTGGTGGTGGTAGTAGTGGTGGTGATAGTGATAGTGGTGATGGTGGTGGTGGTGATGGTGGTGGTGATGGTGGTGGTGATGGTGGTGATGGTGGTGGTGATGGTGGTGGTGATGGTGGTGATGGTGGTGGTGATGGTGGTGGTGATGGTGGTGGTGATGGTGGTGATGGTGGTGGTGCTAGTGGTGGTGGTGATGGCGGTGGTGGTGGTGGTGATGGTGATGGTGATGGTTGTGATGGTGGTGATGGTGATGGTGGTGGTGGTGGTGGTACTGGTGATGGTGATGGTAGTGGTGGTGGTAATCTTGATGGTAGTGGTGATGGTGATGGTGGTGGTGATGGTGGTGGTGGTGGTGATAGAGATGGTGGTGATGGTGGTAGTGGTGGTGGTGGTGGTGATAGCGATAGTGGTGGTGGTAGATGTGATGCTGGTGATGGTAGTGGTGGTCGTGGTGGTGGTAGTGATGGTTGTGGTGATGCTAGTGATTGTGGTGGTAGTGATGGTGGTGATAGTAGTGGTAGTGGTGGTGATGTTATCCAAGGCAGGCAGGGAGGCAGGGAGGCAGGGAGGCAGGCAATGTATGTGTTTGTATTTGTATATAGTTAGGAAGGGAGAAATGGAGGGATGGATAACTACATGGAAGTAAGGAATATAGAGAATGAGATAAAGGCAAAAGGAAAGACGTAAAAAGGAATAGAGGAAGGGAGAAAGACATAAATATGAAGGAAATAAGGATGGATATATGTTGTGGGGGAAGGGAGAATATAGTGGAAAGGAATGGGGAGAGAGAGACTGGTAGAGGAGATGGTAATGGGAAAGAGGAAGTGTGATGGAGGAGTGATGGAGATTGCTCCACCATCTCCCCACAGGCGTGATGGAGGCTGCTCCACCCGCATCTTCACACAAGTGATGGAGGCTGCTCCACCAGCATCTTCACACAAGTGATGGAGGCTGCTCCACCAGCATCTTCACACAAGTGATGGAGGCTGCTCCACCAACATCTTCACACAAGTGATGGAGGCTGCTCCACCAACATCGTCACACAAGTGATGGAGGCTGCTCCACCAACATCTTCACACATGTGATGGAGGCTGCTCCACCAGCATCTTCACACAAGTGATGGAGGCTGCTCCACCAGCATCTTTACACAAGTGATGGAGGCTGCTCCACCAACATCTTCACACAAGTGATGGAGGCTGCTCCACCAGCATCTTCACACAAGTGATGGAGGCTGCTCCACCAACATCTTCACACAAGTGATGGAGGCTGCTCCACCAGCATCTTCACACAAGTGATGGAGGCTGCTCCACCAACATCTTCACACAAGTGATGGAGGCTGCTCCACCAACATCTTCACACAAGTGATGGAGGCTGCTCCACCAACATCTTCACACAAGTGATGGAGGCTGCTCCACCAGCATCTTCACACAAGTGATGGAGGCTGCTCCACCAACATCTTCACACAAGTGATGGAGGCTGCTCCACCAGCATCTTCACACAAGTGATGGAGGCTGCTCCACCAACATCTTCACACATGTGATGGAGGCTGCTCCACCAGCATCTTCACACAAGTGATGGAGGCTGCTCCACCAACATCGTCACACAAGTGATGGAGGCTGCTCCACCCGCATCTTCACACAAGTGATGGAGGCTGCTCCACCCGCATCTTCACACAAGTGATGGAGGCTGCTCCACCAACATCGTCACACAAGTGATGGAGGCTGCTCCACCAACATCTTCACACAAGTGATGGAGGCTGCTCCACCAGCATCTTCACACAAGTGATGGAGGCTGCTCCACCAACATCTTCACACAAGTGATGGAGGCTGCTCCACCAGCATCTTCACACAAGTGATGGAGGCTGCTCCACCAACATCTTCACACATGTGATGGAGGCTGCTCCACCAGCATCTTCACACAAGTGATGGAGGCTGCTCCACCAACATCGTCACACAAGTGATGGAGGCTGCTCCACCAACATCTTCACACAAGTGATGGAGGCTGCTCCACCAGCATCTTCACACAAGTGATGGAGGCTGCTCCACCAACATCGTCACACAAGTGATGGAGGCTGCTCCACCAACATCTTCACACAAGTGATGGAGGCTGCTCCACCAGCATCTTCACACAAGTGATGGAGGCTGCTCCACCAACATCTTCACACAAGTGATGGAGGCTGCTCCACCAGCATCTTCACACAAGTGATGGAGGCTGCTCCACCAACATCTTCACACATGTGATGGAGGCTGCTCCACCAGCATCTTCACACAAGTGATGGAGGCTGCTCCACCAACATCGTCACACAAGTGATGGAGGCTGCTCCACCCGCATCTTCACACAAGTGATGGAGGCTGCTCCACCCGCATCTTCACACAAGTGATGGAGGCTGCTCCACCAACATCGTCACACAAGTGATGGAGGCTGCTCCACCAACATCTTCACACAAGTGATGGAGGCTGCTCCACCAGCATCTTCACACAAGTGATGGAGGCTGCTCCACCAGCATCTTTACACAAGTGATGGAGGCTGCTCCACCAACATCTTCACACAAGTGATGGAGGCTGCTCCACCAGCATCTTCACACAAGTGATGGAGGCTGCTCCACCAACATCTTCACACAAGTGATGGAGGCTGCTCCACCAGCATCTTCACACAAGTGATGGAGGCTGCTCCACCAACATCTTCACACAAGTGATGGAGGCTGCTCCACCAACATCTTCACACAAGTGATGGAGGCTGCTCCACCAGCATCTTCACACAAGTGATGGAGGCTGCTCCACCAACATCTTCACACATGTGATGGAGGCTGCTCCACCAGCATCTTCACACAAGTGATGGAGGCTGCTCCACCAACATCGTCACACAAGTGATGGAGGCTGCTCCACCAACATCTTCACACATGTGATGGAGGCTGCTCCACCAGCATCTTCACACAAGTGATGGAGGCTGCTCCACCAGCATCTTTACACAAGTGATGGAGGCTGCTCCACCAACATCTTCACACAAGTGATGGAGGCTGCTCCACCAGCATCTTCACACAAGTGATGGAGGCTGCTCCACCAACATCTTCACACAAGTGATGGAGGCTGCTCCACCAGCATCTTCACACAAGTGATGGAGGCTGCTCCACCAGCATCTTCACACAAGTGATGGAGGCTGCTCCACCAGCATCTTCACACAAGTGATGGAGGCTGCTCCACCAACATCGTCACACAAGTGATGGAGG
Source organism: Cherax quadricarinatus (assembly GCF_038502225.1). Lineage (NCBI taxonomy): Eukaryota > Metazoa > Arthropoda > Malacostraca > Decapoda > Parastacidae > Cherax > Cherax quadricarinatus. The sequence continues at coordinate 3,208,100 of NC_091328.1, read as the reverse complement.
CTGCTCCACCAGCATCTTCACACAAGTGATGGAGGCTGCTCCACCAGCATCTTCACACAAGTGATGGAGGCTGCTCCACCAACATCTCCACACAAGTGATGGAGGCTGCTCCACCAACATCGTCACACAAGTGATGGAGGCTGCTCCACCAACATCTTCACACAAGTGATGGAGGCTGCTCCACCAACATCTTCACACATGTGATGGAGGCTGCTCCACCAGCATCTTCACACAAGTGATGGAGGCTGCTCCACCAGCATCTTCACACAAGTGATGGAGGCTGCTCCACCAACATCTTCACACAAGTGATGGAGGCTGCTCCACCAACATCTTCACACAAGTGATGGAGGCTGCTCCACCAGCATCTTCACACAAGTGATGGAGGCTGCTCCACCAGCATCTTCACACAAGTGATGGAGGCTGCTCCACCAACATCGTCACACAAGTGATGGAGGCTGCTCCACCAACATCTTCACACAAGTGATGGAGGCTGCTCCACCAACATCTTCACACAAGTGATGGAGGCTGCTCCACCAACATCTTCACACAAGTGATGGAGGCTGCTCCACCAGCATCTTCACACAAGTGATGCAGGCTGCTCCACCAGCATCGTCACACAAGTGATGGAGGCTGCTCCACCAACATCTTCACACAAGTGATGGAGGCTGCTCCACCAGCATCGTCACACAAGTGATGGAGGCTGCTCCACCAACATCTTCACACAAGTGATGGAGGCTGCTCCACCAACATCGTCACACAAGTGATGGAGGCTGCTCCACCAACATCTTCACACAAGTGATGGAGGCTGCTCCACCAGCATCTTCACACAAGTGATGGAGGCTGCTCCACCAACATCTTCACACAAGTGATGGAGGCTGCTCCACCAACATCTTCACACAAGTGATGGAGGCTGCTCCACCAACATCGTCACACAAGTGATGGAGGCTGCTCCACCAACATCTTCACACAAGTGATGGAGGCTGCTCCACCAGCATCGTCACACAAGTGATGGAGGCTGCTCCACCAGCATCTTCACACAAGTGATGGAGGCTGCTCCACCAGCATCGTCACACAAGTGATGGAGGCTGCTCCACCAGCATCGTCACACAAGTGATGGAGGCTGCTCCACCAATATTCACGCCATAAATCAATATGCCATGGGAAAAAATGGGAGTTAATAAGTATTTATGACAGATATTGATGCATTGATGACAGTCGTCGGGTGGCTGAGAGTGGTCGGGTGAGTGGTCGGGTGGCTGAGAGTGGCCGCATAAAGCCTTAATCTCGTTTATATTCGCTTCTTAATCTCTGAAACTTAAAATATCCTCGACTTAAGTTCATGGCATTTACAGATCGATTTTTATCAAACGTTAAACCCGTGTGGATTCGGAAGCGGTGAAGGCTCGAACCTCCGTCTAATTCCCTTTCAATCCTTATTTTGAAAATGCATTAATCTCCCACTGTATACATAAGAAATTGTCAGCCATGTTGAGGTGCGCTCAGGAACTGAATTTTTAGGTGGGTGACGGTAAATTGAATTTAAATATCGTATAAGGATTTATGACATCTGTTCTGATGGTGGAAAGATCAGGTGTGTGACTAATGTATAGGTAGGTGATGGTGGTAGTGGTGGTTGATTGTGGTTGTGATAGTGGTTCCACACTCCAGTCTGTGATCTTCCTTCTCATAAGACACTGAGGATACGTTACAGCTATCAGGGGCTGCTGCTGTCCACAGGACAAGCGAAATGTGCCCTCAACAAATGGCTTCACACATGCATTCGTGTCTGTCTTATTTACTTGTTGTTAATTAAACATCTGGTTCGATTGGGATGTCTGAGGTGTAGAGGACCAGGAAGGCAGTCTGTACTGTCTGGGGTGTAAAGGACCAGGAAGGTAGTCTGTACTGTCTGGGGTGTAGAGGACTAGGAAGGCAGTCTGTACTGTCTGGGGTGTAGAGGACTAGGAAGGCAGTCTGTACTGTCTGGGGTGTAGAGGACTAGGAAGGCAGTCTGTACTGTCTGGGGTGTAGAGGACTAAGAAGGCAGTCTGTACTCTCTGGGGTGTAGAGGACTAGGAAGGCAGTCTGTACTGTCTGGGGTGTAAAGGACCAGGAAGGCAGTCTGTACTGTCTGGGGTGTAAAGGACCAGGAAGGTAGTCTGTACTGTCTGGGGTGTAGAGGACTAAGAAGGCAGTCTGTACTCTCTGGGGTGTAGAGGACTAGGAAGGCAGTCTGTACTCTCTGGGGTGTAGAGGACTAGGAAGGCAGTCTGTACTCTCTGGGGTGTAGAGGACCAGGAAGGTAGTCTGTACTGTCTGGGGTGTAGAGGACCAGGAAGGTAGTCTGTACTGCCTGGGGTGTAGAGGACCAGGAAGGTAGTCTGTACTGTCTGGGGTGTAGAGGACTAGGAAAGTAGTCTGTACTGTCTGGGATATAGAGGACTAGGAAGGCAGTCTGTACTGTCTGGAGTGTAGAGGACCAGGAAGACAGTTTGTATTGTTTGGAGTGTAGAGGCCCAGGAAGGCAGTCTGTATTGCCTGGAGTGTAGAGGCCCAGGAAGGCAGTTTGTATTGTCTGGAGTGAGGAGGACCAGGAAGGCAGTCTGTACTGTCTGGAGTGTAGAGGACCAGGAAGGCAGTCTGTATTGCCTGGAGTGTAGAGGCCCAGGAAGGCAGTTTGTATTGTCTGGAGTGAGGAGGACCAGGAAGGCAGTCTGTACTGTCTGGAGTGTAGAGGACCAGGAAGGCAGTCTGTATTGCCTGGAGTGTAGAGGCCCAGGAAGGCAGTCTGTATTTCCTGGAGTGTAGAGGACCAGGAAGGCAGTCTGTATTGCCTGGAGTGTAGAGGACCAGGAAGGCAGTCTGTATTGCCTGGAGTGTAGAGGCCCAGGAAGGCAGTCTGTATTGCCTGGAGTGTAGAGGACCAGGAAGGCAGTCTGTATTGCCTGGAGTGTAGAGGCCCAGGAAGGCAGTCTGTATTGCCTGGAGTGTAGAGGACCAGGAAGGCAGTCTGTATTGCCTGGAGTGTAGAGGACCAGGAAGGCAGTCTGTATTGCCTGGAGTGTAGAGGACCAGGAAGGCAGTCTGTATTGCCTGGAGTGTAGAGGCCCAGGAAGGCAGTCTGTATTGCCTGGAGTGTAGAGGCCCAGGAAGGCAGTCTGTATTGCCTGGAGTGTAGAGGACCAGGAAGGCAGTCTGTATTGCCTGGAGTGTAGAGGACCAGGAAGGCAGTCTGTATTGCCTGGAGTGTAGAGGACCAGGAAGGCAGTCTGTATTGCCTGGAGTGTAGAGGACCAAGAATGCAGTTTGTATTGCCAGTGAATAGTGTTCGAGCTTCATCAAAAATCTATGGTAAAAACATACTGGCATGTACACAGAGCAGCTTCGGGTGTCCTTCCTTGGTACACAAATTTTAAGAGCCTATGTGTATTTTTTCATCTTTCACTGCCCGGACGTGTCAAATATTTTTCCCGTATTTAAAAGGCAGCTGTATATGACTGCATTCCTTTAATACGTGTAAGTGTGTGTTACGCCAGACGTGACGATGGACCTCCATCGTCTGTGGTGAGGATATCTCTGCAAGCCCTTTCCCAGTGTTCTCCTTGCAAGTGCTTACTAGCTGTAGTTTTAATTAACTACTGCTATTATTCTTGTGTTATTGACTTTGTAAATTTCTATTTATTATTCTCTTTTGAGCTTGGTTAAATTTATTACCTCGGCACACTCAAATCCCTTTTATAAATGAATTATTGTTAGCATTATTTTACCCGATTACGGAGGCTACAAAACGCATCGCTGTAACACTAATCGCGTCTCTCTCTCTCTCTCTCTCTCTCTCTCTCTCTCTCTCTCTCTCTCTCTCTCTCTCTCTCTCTCTCTCCCTTTTCCTCCTCCTTCCCCACTTCCTGGTTTTACTTCTCCAGCGGCTGTTCTTTTCACTGCGTGGTCGGGATTTCCATTGGTATCCAGTGGAGCGAGAGGGAGAGTTAATCTTTGTTATTTTCTCCGAGCAAACTCTTCTCCTACCGTATAAATACTCGCTGAATAAGCCTCAATGGATAATGTAAGTGGCAGGCATCTTCCGCTCCAATCCAATTTCATCCTTCTTTGCCGTCTTTATTCATTATTCTGACTTCTTTGACCTGCAGAGTGAGCGGGGAGAGAAAGAGAGATGGAGGGAAGGAAAGAGGAATGTAGAGAGAGAGAGAGAGAGAGAGAGAGAGAGAGAGAGAGAGAGAGAGAGGGTGGTTACATGGGTGAATGCATGGATGATTGGACGCATCGAGGGTTGGATGAATAGGTAAATGGATGAATAGATTAAAAAATAAATGGATAGATAGATGGTTGAATAGACGAATATTTGAATGGATGGGCCTGTGGATGGACTGACTGATGAGCGCAATGAAGAATGGTGTTACTGTATTTGTTATAACATTTAAAAATTTTGGTGACGATGATCTCGGTTAGCTGACAACCTGCTCAGGGATGATGGAAGGTGTTCAGCCATTGACTGAGACATTTCTCTGGCTTACCGGTCGCCCCGTAAACAGAAAAAAATAATGATGATTCCACCGCAAGAAATTTATGTTCGCCGCCCCTACATACAAAACAGCGAATTAGAAATAAGTAATAACCAGGATATTTCAGTCTGACACCTCGACAATGCACACGTCTCATTCGTGTTACTTCCTCGAACTGAAGAGAAGAGATTGCAACAAATTAGACCTGTCCATCCTGTCCTAGGATCGAATCTGATTTCTTTTCATTCCCTGAATATAATTAATCTCGGGTCATTCCTGGACAGAAAAACATGGGACATAGATCACTGGAATAACCGAGGAATTAGCCAAAAATGAGAACCCGTAATAATAAGACTATTAACGCTGACACCACAGCTGCAACAACACACAAACGACAGCAGTGGAAGGGCACAGAAATGATATTGGAATGGCACTGGAATATCGGCCCTGTAACAGACTCCTTTATAGAGGCTGGCGAGAAGAAAAGTTTATGAATATCATCTCAAATTTCCCATTGTTGGAGTGGGGCTGCTGGTGGAGGAGGTTGCTGGTGGAGGAGGCTGCTGGTGTAGGGGGTTGCTGGTGGAGGAGGTTGCTGGTGGAGGAGGCTGCTGGTGGAGGAGGCTGCTGGTGGAGGAGGCTGCTGGTGGAGGAGGTTGCTGGTGGAGGAGGTTGCTGGTGGAGGAGGTTGCTGGTGGAGGAGGTTGCTGGTGGAGGAGGTTGCTGGTGGAGGAGGTTGCTGGTGGAGGAGGTTGCTGGTGGAGGAGGTTGCTGGTGGAGGAGGTTGCTGGTGGAGGAGGTTGCTGGTGGAGGAGGTTGCTGGTGGAGGAGGTTTCTGGTGGAGGAGGTTACTGGTGGAGGAGGTTGCTGGTGGAGGAGGCTGCTGGTGGAGGAGGTTGCTGGTGGAGGAGGTTGCTGGTGGAGGAGGTTGCTGGTGGAGGAGGTTGCTGGTGGAGGAGGTTGCTGGTGTAGGAGGTTGCTGGTGGAGGAGGCTGCTGGTGGAGGAGGTTGCTGGTGGAGGACGTTGCTGGTGGAGGAGGTTGCTGGTGGAGGAGGTTGCTGGTGGAGGAGGTTGCTGGTGGAGGAGGTTGCTGGTGGAGGAGGCTGCTGGTGGAGGAGGTTGCTGGTGGAGGAGGTTGCTGGTGGAGGAGGCTGCTGGTGGAGGAGGCTGCTGGTGGAGGAGGTTGCTGGTGGAGGAGGCTGCTGGTGGAGGAGGTTGCTGGTGGAGGAGGTTGCTGGTGGAGGAGGTTGCTGGTGGAGGAGGTTGCTGGTGGAGGAGGTTGCTGGTGGAGGAGGTTGCTGGTGTAGGAGGTTGCTGGTGGAGGAGGTTGCTGGTGGAGGAGGTTGCTGGTGGAGGAGGTTGCTGGTGGAGGAGGTTGCTGGTGGAGGAGGTTGCTGGTGGAGGAGGTTGCTGGTGGAGGAGGTTGCTGGTGGAGGAGGCTGCTGGTGGAGGAGGTTGCTGGTGGAGGAGGTTGCTGGTGGAGGAGGTTGCTGGTGGAGGAGGTTGCTGGTGGAGGAGGTTCCTGGTGGAGGAGGTTGCTGGTGGAGGAGGCTGCTGGTGGAGGAGGGTGCTGGTGGAGGAGGCTGCTGGTGGAGGAGGCTGCTGGTGGAGGAGGCTGCTGGTGGAGGAGTCTGCTGGTGGAGGAGGTTGCTGGTGGAGGAGGCTGCTGGTGGAATAGGTTGCTGGTGGAGGAGGCTGCTGGTGGAGGAGACTGCTGGTGGAGGAGACTGCTGGTGGAGGAGGATGCTGGTGGAGGAGGCTGCTGGTGGAATAGGTTGCTGGTGGAGGAGGCTGCTGGTGGAGGAGACTGCTGGTGGAGGAGGTTGCTGGTGGAGGAGGGTGCTGGTGGAATAGGTTGCTGGTGGAGGAGGCTGCTGGTGGAGGAGGCTGCTGGTGGAGGAGGTTGCTGGTGGAGGAGGCTGCTGGTGGAATAGGCTGCTGGAGGAGGTTGCTGGTGGAGGAGGTTGCTGGTGGAGGAGGCTGCTGGTGGATGAGGCTGCTGGTGGAGGAGGCTGCTGGTGGAGGAGGCTGCTGGTGGAGGAGGCTGCTGGTGGAGGAGGTTGCTGGTGGAGGAGGCTGCTGGTGGAGGAGGCTGCTGGTGGAGGAGACTGCTGGTAGAGGAGGGTGCTGGTGGAGGAGGGTGCTGGTGGAGGAGGGTGCTGGTGGAGGAGGGTGCTGGTGGAGGAGGGTGCTGGTGGAGGAGGGTGCTGGTGGAGGAGGCTGCTGGTGGAGGAGGCTGCTGGTGGAGGAGGCTGCTGGTGGAGGAGGCTGCTGGTGGAGGAGGCTGCTGGTGGAGGAGGCTGCTGGTGGAGGAGACTGCTGGTGGAGGAGACTACTGGTGGAGGAGGGTGCTGGTGGAGGAGGGTGCTGGTGGAGGAGGGTGCTGGTGGAGGAGGGTGCTGGTGGAGAAGGCTGCTGGTGGTGGAGGGTGCTGGTGGAGGAGGGTGCTGGTGGAGAAGGCTGCTGGTGGAGGAGGCTGCTGGTGGACAAGGCTGCTGGTGGAGGAGGAGGCTGCTGGTGGAGGAGTCTGCTGGTGGAGGAGTCTGCTGGTGGAGGAATCTGCTGGTGAAGGAGACTGCTGGTGGAGGAGACTGCTGGTGGAGGAGGTTGCTGATGGAGGAGGTTGCATTTGGTGGAGGCTGCTGGGGGAGGAGGCTGCTGGTGGAGGAGGCTGCTGGTGAAGGAGGTTGCTGGTGGAGTAGGCTGCTGGTGGAGGAGGCTGCTGGTGGAGGAGGGTGCTGGTGGAGGAGGCTGCTGGTGGAGGAGGCTGCTGGTGAAGGAGACTGCTGGTGGAGGAGGCTGCTGGTGGAGGAGGCTGCTGGTGGAGGAGGCTGCTGGTGGAGGAGGCTTCTGGTGGAGGAGGGTGCTGGTAGACCAGCAGCCTCCTTCACCAGCAGCCTCCTCCACCAGCAACCTCCTCCACCAGCAACCTCCTCCACCAGCAGTCTCTTTCACCAGCAGCCTCCTCCACCAGCAGCCTCCTCCACCAGCAGCCTCCTCCACCAGCAGCCTCCTCCACCAGCAGCCTCCTCCACCAGCAGCCTTCTCCACTAGCACCCTCCTCCACCAGCACCCTCCTCCCCCAGCACCCTCCTCCCCCAGCAGCCTCCTCCGCCAGCAGCCTCCTCCACCAGCACGGTCCTTCACAAGCAGCCTCCTTCACCAGCACCCTCCTCTACCAGCACCCTCCTCCACCAGAAGCCTCCTCCACCAGCAGCCTCCTCCACCAGCAGCCTCCTCCACCAGCAACCTCCTCCACCAGCAACCTCCTTCACCAGCAGTCTCCTCCACCAGCAGCCTCCTCCACCAGCAACCTCCTCCACCAGCAGTCTCCTTCACCAGCAGCCTCCTCCACCAGCAGCCTCCTCCACCAGCAGCCTCCTCCACCAGCAGCCTTCTCCACCAGCAGCCTCCTCCACCAACAGCCTTCTCCACCAGCACCCTCCTCCACCAGCACCCTCCGCTGCTGGTAGAGGAGGCTGCTGGAGGACGGTGCTGGTTGAGGAGGCTGCTGGTTGAGGAGGCTGCTGGTGGAGGAGGCTGCTGGTGAAGGAGGCTGCTGGTTGAGGAGGCTGCTGGTTGAGGAGGCTGCTGGTTGAGGAGGCTGCTGGTGGAGGAGGCTGCTGGTGGAGGAGGCTGCTGGTGGAGGAGGCTGCTGGTGGAGGAGGCTGCTGGTTGAGGAGGCTGCTGGTGGAGGAGGCTGCTGGTGGAGGAGGTTGCTGGTGAAGGAGGCTGCTGGTGGAGGAGACTGCTGGTGGGGGAGGCTGCTGGTGGGGGAGGCTGCTGGTGGAGGAGGCTGCTGGTGGATGAGGCTGCTGGTGAAGGAGGCTGCTGGTGAAGGAGGCTGCTGATGAGGAGGTTGGTAGTTCAGGTAAGAGGTGATTTTGTAGGGCGGTTGTTTGGTTGGTCAATAGGGCTTGAAAGCCTGTCTACTACACGGGGGTCATTAAGGCTGCAGGTCACCTGTGCACCACCAGTCACAAATACTTTATTTCCTAAAATATGGATTAAAGACAAACTCTTAGTATTATATACGCTTATAGTTTGTACATCAGTGTGTCCTCTGGAGAGTTGTGGTTTACGCCCCTTTATTGGGACAACGTTTCGCCCTAGATACAACACCATGCTTGAAGACAGTAATGTAGTACGGACTCGAGTGCAAAACCAGCTACTGGTTAAGCTCTACGTAGAAAGAAACGTTGACACAAGAAGAGCCAGCTCTTCACTTGCTTATTTCCTGTGAGATGTTGCCCTAAGGAAAACTTAATGAATTGCCCTTCGAGCGAAACGTTGTCACTGAAACGAGAGGAACTAATGTTGTCCTCTCCTGGTGTGGTGGGCAGCAGCACCACCACCCTGCTTGTTCTCTGACTTTACTCCCTTACAAGTCGTTACCGTCAAATTACCGCCCAATAAGCCTGACCTCAACTGTAGGCAAATTACTAGAGTCAATTATAGCTGAGATTATTAGAAGCCATCTCGATAAACATAGCTTGATTAATGATACTCAGCATGGATTCACAAGAGGCCGGTCTTGTCTAACTAATTTATTAACTTTCTTCAGTAAAGCTTTTGAGGCTGTTGACCACGATAAAGAATTTGATATTATTTACTTAGATTTTAGTAAGGCTTTTGATAGAGTTCCGCACCATAGGCTGTTAAAGAAAGTGGCAGCTCATGGCATTGGGGGAAAAGTGCTCTCGTGGATCGAGTCATGGCTCACTGACAGGAAGCAGAGAGTGTCCATAAATGGGGTTAAATCCGAGTGGGGATCTGTAACAAGTGGCGTTCCACAGGGATCAGTCTTGGGCCCGTTGTTGTTTATAATATATATCAATGATCTTGATGAGGGAATTACTAGTGATATGAGCAAATTCGCCGATGACACAAAGATAGGTAGGATAATTGATTCAAACGTAGATGTTATGGAACTTCAGGAGGATTTAAACAAACTCTATTCTTGGTCAGAAAAGTGGCAGATGCAGTTCAATGTAGATAAATGCAAGGTTCTGAAGCTTGGGAGTGCCCATAACCCTAGTACTTATAAGTTAAATAATGTAGAACTTAGCCATACAGATTGCGAAAAGGACTTGGGGGTTATGGTGAGCAGCAACCTTAAACCAAGACAGCAATGCCTAAGCGTACGTAATAAGGCAAATAGATTACTGGGATTTATATCAAGAAGTGTAAGCAACAGAAGTCTTGGGTGGCATTGAAAATTGGGTTGGGTAAATGTTTTGTTAGTGGGATGAATTGTAAAGGACCTGCCTTGTATGGGCCAACAGGCCTCCTGCAGTGTTCCTCCTTTCTTATGTTCTTATGTTCTTATGGTGAGGGCCTCCTGACCCAAGCAACTGTAGCTCCCCTCCCCTTCCTTGGATCAAACCTAAATTACATCCTAGTGTATTTGTTTTAATTGCTATACCATGAATGTATATTTGGGTAACTGTCTATAATATAATCACTCCCCATTCTATAGTTTTGAATCCCTTTCTATAGTTCTGAATCCCCTTCTATATCTCTGAATCCCCTTCTAAAGCTCTGAATCCCCTTCTATAGTTCTGAAGCCCCTTCTATAGCTCTGAATCCCCTTCTATAGTTCTGAAGCCCCTTCTATAGCTCTATATTATTATTATTATTATTATTATTATTATTATTATTATTATTATTATTATTATTATTATTATTATTATTATTATTATTATAATCAAAAAGAAGCGCTAAGCCACAAGGGCTATACAGCATCCCCTTCTATAGCTCTGAATTCCCTTCTGTAGTGCTGAATCCCCTTCTATAGCTCTGAATCCCCTTCTATAGTTCTGAATCCCCTTCTACAATTCCACAAACATGTGAAGAGAATTTAGTTTCTCTTCAGCATCGCCTTTTTTTCATTCTACAGAATGTGGCCTTTTGTTCTCCCAGTTGATCTGGTACAGAAATTATCTCCATTCTCTCGTGTACTTGCAGAATGTGCGTGTATGTACGTGTGAGTGTACGGGTGTATGTGCGTGTTGAGTGTACACACTGTGTGCGTCTAGTGGTGCTCGCTGATGCACCCTTCCGACCACACAATGATTTTAATAACAAATGGCCTCGCTTAAGAAGCTTTTGTGAATTTACTCCTGATGCTAAACATAAAATTTCACTGAGAGTGGCGTGGTGAGGCAGGCTTTCCTGCTCCTGCTGTTGTTGCTGCTGTTGCTGTTGCTGTTGCTGCTATTGTTCCTGCTGCTCCTCTTGCTTCTGTTGCTGTTGCTGTTGTTGCTGCTGTTGTTGCTGCTTCTGTTTCTGCTGTTGCTGTTGCTGCTGCTGCTGCTGCTGCTGCTGCTGCTGCTGCTGCTGTTGCTGCTGCTGCTGCTGTTGCTGTTGCTGTTTTTGCTTCTGCTATTGCTGCTGCTGCTTCTGTTTCTGCTGTTACTGCTGCTGCTGCTGCTGCTTCTGTTTCTGCTGTTGCTGCTGCTGTTACTGCTCTTGCTGCTGCTGCTGTTTTTGCTGTTGCTGCTGCTTGGTTTCGTACTGCTGCTGGAGACGCTGCTGTTACTGTTGCTCCTACTGTCGTTGATTCTGTTGCTAGTGGTGGTCCTGCGATTGATCCTTATTTTTCAAGGCAGACAGCGAACATAGGTCTATAAAATTTAAAATAATTGAAGAGGCCTCCATAATGAACCAAAATCTTTTGTACTGCTACTCTTGTTAGCTTATATAAGACGAAATACGGAGGTACTTAGTGATTCAGTGTGTTGTGTACGTAGTGTGTTGTGTACGTGGTGTGTTGTGTACGTGGTGCGTTGTGTACGTGGTGCGTTGTGTACGTGGTGCGTTGTGTACGTAGTGTGCTGTGTACATAGTGTGTTGTGTACATAGTGTGTTGTGTATGTAGTGTACGTAGTGTGCTCTGTACGTAGTGTTGTCTACGTAGTGTGTTGTGTATGTATTGTACGTAGTGTGCTGTGTACGTAGTGGTTTGTGTACGTAGTGTTTTGAACGTCAGGAAAGAAGCGAGAGCTGGGAGGCTGGGTAAATAATGACACGAGATAAAAGGTTATCTGAGAAACGTGAGAGAAACGTGGGGGGGGGGCGAAACATCGCGATAAAGCTTTATGTACTGTCACTGTCTGGCTGTTGGTTGTTAAGGGAGGTTGTGGTAAGAGGCTGTTGGTTGTGGTGGGTGGTTGTTGGTTGATAAGAGGTTGTTGGTTGATAAGAGGTTGTTGGTTGATAAGAGGTTGTTGGTTGTGATAGGAGGTTACAGTACACCAACGATGAAGGAAGAACTAATTCCAGGCAACTTTTTGAAAGTCTTAGGGGATATCTGTTTTATCAGCAGTTCTTTCTCCTGTGTAGACTCTTGCTAAGAAACTGCTTTCTGTGACATGATTTGCCGGTACTGCTGTTGCTATCAGTGCTGCTGCTGAGGTCGATGCTACTTTTACTTCTAATTCTACTACTGCTGCTGTTATTTCTACTACTGCTACTGATGCTACTTTTATTGCTGTTGCTGCGTCAGTTATTCCATCTATTCTTTCTGCTCTCTTACCTATTACTTCCCTTTCTGCCTCCTCCACTATCGTGTGTCTCTCCTCCTCCTCTTCCTCCTCCTGGCGACGATAATGTAGGCCCGACCACTCACAGCCTGGTTGTGTTGGTGCTGCTGATAGGGTCTCTTTTCAGGGAGATTCTCACGGCAAATTGGGTCTTGTAGGTAGCCGGCATCACCGCCTTACATACTGGCCAGCATTGCTCATTCCACACTCTTTAGTCTGCTACAAAGACCGTCGCATGGAGAAAATGCTGCCTGAGTATTATAGTTTTAATACCCGCTTGGCGACGTTAAGCTGAGTGTGTGTGTGGGTTATGGTTGCTGGAGGGGGAGTGAGTGGTTGGTGTGCGGGGGGAGAGTTGCTTGGTTGGTTTGAGGTTGTGGTGACGGTGATTTTAAATTTATTTTTTGGGGTTTGGGGGTAGTGGTGGGATGGTTATGGTGGTAATGGTGGTGGTGGTGGGGGTGGTAATAGTGATGGTGGTGATGGTGATGATGGTGACGATAGTGGTGACATAAAATGCTAGTGTTAGTGACTGATTATTTTACTGGTGTTGCATATACCTACACTCTGTTACTCCAGCTTCCTAATTCCAAATTTCTTGATCAGTCTCCGTCGGGATTCACTAACAAGGACCGTTGGTCAGTTTAGAGTTCTGAAATCCGCCCAACTTCCTCTATCTTGCACGAGAGCCGTCAGTTTACACGCCTCAAGGAGACACCATCTACTCTCTTGGTCATACGATGTCTTGGCTTATGATAATTTTCACCATACATGTCAGGGATGTTTTGCTAGAGTTTAGTCTCTTCTCTTCAAACAAAATGCGACCAAGAACAGTCTATTAGCACCCATGTTCCTATGTGCTGCTAGGTGAGCAGGATCAGCAGGCTTAAAGACTAGTTCTTTATTTGGATTCGAAGCCTGTGGACCAGAGTAGGCTCATTAGGGCTGCCTATATATATATATATATATATATATATATATATATATATATATATATATATATATATATATATATATATATATATATATATATATATATATATATTTATATATATATATATATATATATATATATATATAACCTCGATCTTCAGCAGGTTTCAGTAAGACTTTACAATACGTCTAAACCAAGCCGGAAATCGAACCCGGGACTTTTCGATTGTGAATCTAATGTTCCAACAACTAAGATTCTGAGAGGGGAAGGGGGGGGAAGAGGAAGAGTCCAAGGAAATACAGGATATAGAAAGATGAGAGGAAAGGATTTTTCGGTCATTACCACAGCTGGAACAAGACTGCTGGCGGTGCTGCACTTCCTCTGTGTGGGAAGTAAAGTCAGGAGGAGGAGACAAAGTTTCAGAGGGAGGAAGAGAGTCATGTACAGACAAAGGGAGATAGTGAGAGTGATTAGAAAAAAATCACAGAACGGGTGGGAGTCGAACCCGTGACACTAGAGTGTACCTTTTTTTTTTTTTTTTTTTTTTGGAGATTGTGTTATTACGATTTTGCGAGATAAAGAGAGTGATGATTAGACGTGAAAGACTTTGATAAGTAGACTGGAAAAGCACTGAAACTCTTGAAAGTTGCGGCCGACACTAAGATGACTGTGAACCAGCGAGACGCTGGACCAGCCTCGTCTTCTTCCCCCCCCCCCCCCCGAACAATATCATTAACATTGGTTTTTTTTTTCTGTGCCAAGAAAATTGGATTCTCTCTCTCTCTCTCTCTCTCTCTATTGGTCTGTCTATATGTTTCTGACTGTTTTTCTCTGTCTCTGTCCCCCTCTATGTCCCTTTGTATGTCTCTGACTACATGTCTGTTTACATGTCCTGTCTGTATCTTTCTGCCTGTCTCTCTCTCTGTCTCTCTGTCTCTCTCTCTGTCTCTCTCTCTGTCTCTGTCTCTCTGTCTCTCTGTCTCTCTCTCTCTCTCTCTCTCTCTCTCTCTCTCTCTCTCTCTCTCTCACTCTCTCTCTCTCTCTCTCTCTCTCTCTCTGTCTCTCTCTCTCTCTCTCTCTCTCTCTCTCTCTCTCTCTCTCTCTCTCTCTCTCTCTCTCTCTCTCTCTCTCTCTCTCTCCTACGCCTGGGTGGTTCCTTCCTCGTGCGCGTTACCCCTCCTTTATTAGATTTCCTTTAATATCCTCACTAAGGGCACTCAATGGGGCTTCTTTAAACCAACATTTGCAGAGGCGGCCGGAGGCTGCGGGGGGCGGGGAGGGGGAGGGGGGAGAGTTGCCAAGTATTTCCCGGATTTTCTTTGTCGTCTGGGAGATGCGCGCGTCTGGCATACATCCTCCTCCTGGTCCTCTTATCTTGCTTATTTTCGCACCTCCCTGCACTGTGCCACAGCTAGGAGAGTCCCCTAGCCTCGAGGGCGAAACGTCTGGGAGAGTCTCCGGAGCACAACGAGGCATGGGAGGGATGGGGGGGGGAGAATAAGACGGTTTGGGGAGAGAACTGGACGGCATTTGTGGCACTTGAAATAATGCGCCTTACGGCCTTTCTTTGTCCCGCCATTATTTCCCCGCCAATCCTCCGTTCCGCTTCAATGATTGGCTACAAAGGGACGAATCAGGGCGCGCGATACGCTCCCGCCAATCAGCGTTTCCTGGGGATAAAACCAAATGCTATTATTCTGCAGGTCTGAGCGTTTGGCCGTGTTTGAATATACATCAATATGTCTTCGGTGCGCGACAGGAAATCGAAATGCGAAAAGAATCTAAGGAGGGCGAGGAAGACAGCGGAAACCGAGAGAGAGAGAGAGAGAGAGAGAGAGAGAGAGAGAGAGAGAGAGAGAGAGAGAGAGAGAGAGAGATTCTCTGTGGGAGAAAAGATTCCTATCTTACTGGGTTTTTTTCGTCTTTTTTTCTTATATTTCCCTCGCTTGTGTTTGGTCATCAATATATTTTTCACTTCTCGTCTTGCAGAGGAAAAGGAATAATTTTTTGGTATAGATTTTCTGGGAGCGATTTTTAGGGGGGAGGATTTTGTCAGTTGGCTGTTCATTTTTTTTTTTAAGTATATGGTCCGTAACCCTACCATTACATTTTGGTGATTTTATTTTTGAAGGGGAGGGGGGTCCAATGACCAGAGACCTTGACTGGGGTCATCATTTGACCCCAGCGTTTCGGCAGAAATTATCGTATTAGTTTCTATCACTGGAGAATAACATGACCCTCGCTATTAATTGTGGTGGCGAGAGCACCAGGCGAGTGTGTTCTTGTATGAGTGTGTTCTTGTATGAGTGTGTCCTTGTATGAGTGTGTTCTTGTATGAGTGTGTTCTTGTATGAGTGTGTCCTTGTATGAGTGTGTCCTTGTATGAGTGTTCTTGTATGAGTGTGTCCTTGTATGATGTGTTCTTGTACGAGTGTGTCTTTGTACGAGTGTGTTCTTGTATGATGTGTTGTTGTATAAGTGTGTCCTTGTATGAGTGTGTTCTTGTACGAGTGTGCCCTTGTACGAGTGTTTCCTTGTATGAGTGTGTCCTTGTACAAGTGTGTCCTTGTACAAGTGTGTCCTTGTACGAGTGTGTCCTTGTACGAGTGTGTCCTTGTACGAGGGTGTCCTTGTACGAGTGTGTCCTTGTACGAGTGTGTCCTTGTACGAGTGTGTCCTTGTACGAGTGTGTCCTTGTACGAGTGTGTCATTGTACGAGTGTGTCCTTGTACGAGTGTGTCCTTGTACGAGGGTGTCCTTGTACAAGTGTGTCCTTGTACGAGTGTGTCCTTGTACGAGTGTGTCCTTGTACGAGTGTGTCCTTGTACGAGTGTGTCCTTGTACGAGTGTGTCCTTGTACGAGTGTGTCCTTGTACGAGTGTGTCCTTGTACGAGTGTGTCCTTGTACGAGTGTGTCCTTGTACGAGTGTGTCCTTGTACGAGTGTGTCCTTGTACGAGTGTGTCCTTGTACGAGTGTTTCCTTGTATGTGTGTGTCCTTGTACAAGTGTGTCCTTGTATGAGTGTGTCCTTGGACGAGTGTGTCCTTGTACGAGTGTTTCCTTGTATGAGTGTGTCCTTGTATGAGTGTGTCCTTGTATGAGTGTGTCCTTGTACGAGTGTGTCCTTGTACGAGTGTGTCCTTGTACGAGTGTGTCCTTGTACGAGTGTGTCCTTGTACGAGTGTGTCCTTGTACGAGTGTGTCCTTGTACGAGTGTTTCCTTTTGTGAGTGTGTCCTTGTACAAGTGTGTCCTTGTATGAGTGAGTCCTTGTACGAGTGTTTCCTTATATGAGTGTGTCCTTGTATGAGTGTGTCCTTGTACGAGTGTGTCCTTGTACGAGTGTTTCCTTATATGAGTGTGTCCTTGTATGAGTGTGTCCTAGTACGAGTGTGTTCTTGTATGTGTGTGTAGTCCCCTATTTGTACTCACCTTTTTGTGGTTGCAGGGGTCGATTCATAGCTCCTGGCCCCGCCTCTTCACTAATTACTACTAGGTCCTCTCTCTCCCTGCTCAATGAGCTTTATCATACCTCGTCTTAAAACTATGTATGGTTCCTGCCTCCACTACCTCACTTTCTAGGCTAATCCACTTCCTGTCAACTCTATGACTGAAGAAACACTTCCTTATATGAGTGTTTATTTAACCATTTGTAATCCCCTTAGATAAACCAGCGTCATAAGGGTATCCCCTTCACTATCCAGGTATCCCTCACACATAACCTTACCCCGTTACTCTCCATAACTCCCTAACCTTCACCCATTTTCCATTCCCCTATCCTTCCTACCTCACACTCCTTTCTCAGCCTCTCCCTTTAGCCTCTCCTACTCTCCCTCAGCCTTCCTCCCTCAGCCTCTCCCTTTAGCCTCTCCTACTCTCCCTCAGCCTTCCTCCCTCAGCCTCTCCCTTTAGCATCTCCTACTCTCCCTCAGCCTTCCTCCCTCAGCCTCTCCCTTTAGCATCTCCTACTCTCCCTCAGCCTTCCTCCCTCAGCCTCTCCCTCCCACCAAACACTTACAATGCAAGTCAGTTGAGAGTCTATCACATCGTCGAGAGGATCAATTGGGTCTCTTTATTAGCAATCGGGAGCCATTATAAGCCAATTTGTGGCTGCTGAGTCGGGGGTGAGAGAGAGAGAGAGAGAGAGAGAGAGAGAGAGAGAGAGAGAGAGAGAGAGAGAATCTAATAAATTACAATGGATCGATCTATGTTTGGGGTCACTTGTGTAATGTATAAGATAGTGAGTGCTGATACACCTTCATTATTATTATTACTTTTATTATTATTATTATTATTATTATTATTATTATTATTATTATTATTTGTTATTATTAATGCAATTATTGTGTTCTACGTGTTTCTACATTCCTTCACTTCCTTATCACGACTGAAGCTCTCTTCATTCCTTCCCTAACCCCCCATTTCACCCCCATCACCCCATACTCTTGTCTTTCTCCCCCTCCCCATTTGTCCTCCTTCAACCCTTCCCTCCCCCCCTTTACCCCTCCCCCCTCCCCTCCCCCTCACCATCAGTAGCAAAGGCGTTAGGGTGCAGATTGTTATTGGGAGGAAGAGGGGCGTATATGTGCTATTAGGGCAAATAATGTTACCTCAGCTGAGTTGGCACGCCTCTCCCTCTCTCCTCTCCCTCTCTCTTCTCACTCTCTCTTCTCACTCTACACCTACGTCTCATCTCTCTCTATTCGCCCTCTTCACCTCACTATCCCTCTATTCTCTCCTCTTATCTGCTACATTTTGCTTTTAATTACGCCAAATATGTCTCTCTCTCTCTCTCTCTCTCTCTCTCTCTCTCTCTCTCTCTCTCTCTCTCTCTCTCTCTCTCTCTCTCTCGTTTTGTTTTGATCTTGCGTGTTCTCTTCGTCTCCTTAAAGATGTTTATCATGTCCCCTCTTAATATCTTGGTACTCTTACTAGGTCTCTCTCTCTCTCTCTCTCTCTCTCTCTCTCTCTCTCTCTCTCTCTCTCTCTCTCTCTCTCTCTCTCTCTCTCTCTCTCTCTCTCTCTTTGTTTTGATCTTGCGTGTTCTCTTCGTCTCCTTCTTAAAGATGTTTATCATGCCCCCTCTTAATATCTTGGTACTCTTACTAAGTCTCCTGTTTGGTGTTGGGATCTACCACACCACAGCTGTTGTTTACCTTGGCTTCTCCAGTCATGATTGTACTTACATTGAAGCTTATCGTCTCGCTATTGTGCCTCCCTTCCAGCTTCTCGACTCTCTATGGCTGACTAACAGTACTGCTCCTCCACCTTGTATATTTTCTCATTATATCGTCGTTACTTGTCACTCTGCTGAGAGGAATACTCTTGTTATCGTTCTTGCTAATTTCGTCGAGTTTGTGGTGACTTTTACGTCCAGTGATTGCTCTGCTACTCTCTCTTGTTTGATCATTAGTTTTGTTTGATCATTAATGTCGTTTTGTGAGCAATATTTTGAACTTAGTTTCTTACTGTATTCTGTTTTGAGTTGTTTTGGTTGAGAGGATTTACGTGAGGCACCTTCAGTGATGGGTAACATGGGGTTCCGGAGGGATTTAAGGGAACCATCTTCAGTGGGTTACATCTGGATATGGAGAGGTGAGAGAGAGAGAGAGAGAGAGTTGCCTCTCGTGGGAAACTGGCTGCGTGGTGGTAGAAAGTGTTCCGAGGCTGGTAAATGAAATTCACTTTTCTGGAGACGTGTTCATTCAAAAGGTGTGAATTTCGGGGATGGGGCAGAGTTGGAAATTTTGAGGAAGGGGCTGACTTGGGTCTTCCCTCTTGTTGTCCACCTTAGCGGAGGATTTTCTCCCCAAGCTGCTTCATTGAAACTCTCAGCTCCTCTGTTTTCTTTACGTTGTCTCTGCCTCTGTTCTGTGACTAGGTAAACAAGCTATGTCACTGTGTACCTGGAGGGTGCTCCGGGGGGTCAGCGCCCCGGCGGCCGGATCCATGACCATGACCAATACATTCTGATCGTTTTTTCCCTGTGATTCTGTGTCATGACACTGGAGATGCGAGAATACGTTGTGTTGCATGTTATAAATGTGCAACACTAGGAATCTTACGGCTGAAACGCATCGTCAGCACAGTGTTCCATCAGTTGAAGACGAGGTGATACTGGGGAGAGTAGAAGCCTACTGTGTAGGCGAAACGTTTCAGCGATAAAGATATCCAGTGTTGCTTAAGGTTTCCAGTGTTTGTGACTGCATTGCCTCACCTTAAAACTATTTATTTTGTGTTTTGTGAAAACTTAATTATAGACTATGAAACAACACATGAAACTCCGGGGTAAAAGATGCAACATTAATGTGAGAAATTTCTTATGCTGGTTTATTGAACTCTGCAACAGAAAACAGCTCCAGGAGCAAATTAAAAATGTTATTACTACCCAGGATGAATGTTTGATCACTGAGTACATAGTAACGTCAGGTGTAAAGATATTAGTAGTGGAAGTCCTGGTGATAAACCCGTCTGGATCATTCAGCGTAAACCGTTGGGAAGGCTCGATCCTCCGTCCTCTAATAGGGAGACAAAGTCTCCTGGTTCTACCTTAAGTTTCCTTCAATTCTGGAGATTGACCAAAATCTACATTTCCTCTTTCGTAGCTAGGAAAGTTTTTTCCCAATGTGGCATGAATAAGTCTTTAGTAATGTTCACAAAGTGTGACCTGACCTCAAATATCTGATTAACAGTGTTGTGTTGTGTGTTTGTGTTGTGTATGCTGTGTTGTCTCTGCTATGTTGTGTGTGTGTGTTGTGTTGTGTGTGTTGTGTGTGTGTGTTGTGTGTTTGTGTGTGTGTGTGTGTGTGTTTGTGTGTTTTGTGTGTGTGTGTTTTGTGTGTGCTGTTGTGTGTGTGCTGTTGTGTGTGCTGGTGTGTGCGTGTGTGTGTGTTTTGTGTGTGTGTGTTTTGTGTGTGTGTTTTGTGTGTGCGTGTTTTATGTGTGCTGTTGTGTGTGTGCTGTTGTGTGTGCCGGTGTGTGCATGTGTGTGTGTGTTGTGTGTTTGTGTTGTGTATGCTGTGTTGTCTGCTATGTTGTGTGTTGTGTTGTGTGTGTGTGTTTTGTGTGTGCTGTTGTGTGGTGTGTGTGTGTGTGTGTGTGTGTGTGTGTGTGTGTGCTACGTTGTGGGTGTGTGTGTGTGTTGTGTGTGTTGTGTTGTGTGTGTTGTGTGTGTTGTGTTGTGTGTGTTGTGTTGTGTGTGTTGTGTTGTGTGTGTGTGTGTGTGTTGTGTTTGTGATGTGTTGTATGTGTGTTGTGTGTGTGTGTGTGTGTGTGTGTGTGTGTGTGTTGTGTGTATGTGTTGTGTGTGTTGTGTTGTGTGTGTTGTGTTGTGTGTGTGTGTGTGTGATGTGTTGTTTGTGTGTTGTGTGTGTGTGTGTGTGTGTGTGCTACGTTGTGGGTGTGTGTGTGTGTTGTGTGTGTTGTGTTGTGTGTGTTGTGTGTGTTGTGTTGTGTGTGTTGTGTTGTGTGTGTGTGTGTGTGTGTGTTGTGTTTGTGATGTGTTGTATGTGTGTTGTGTGTGTGTGTGTGTGTGTGTGTGTGTGTGTGTTGTGTGTATGTGTTGTGTGTGTGCTGTGTTGTGTGTGCTGTGTTGTGTGTGCTGTGTTGTGTGTGTTTTGTGTGTGTGTGTGTATGTGTGTGTGCGTGTGTGTGTGTGTGTGTGTGTACATGTATGTGTGTGTGTATGTGTGTGTGTGTGTGTCTGTGCGCGCGCGCAATAAAATCGTAAGGTGCTTTAATTTTTCCCACTTTAACCACAGATATTAAAGCAGTACATACCAGGAATACCAAGTGAGTGTCGAGTGAGCTTCCTGCAGACGGTGTAGAGAAATAATAATGTTAGAGCGGGTGTCCTGACCGCAGAGACGAGGGGCAGATGGTAAGTGAGCAGCCTCAGGAGGCAACACAGAGCAAGATACGGGGAAATGAGAGAAAAATGAAGACAGGGACACCACTAGAGGAGAGGGAAGTGGAAGAAAGAGTGGAGAGTAAAGACAAAGGAAAAGGACAGAGAGTAAATATGTAAATATGCTAAATGCAAGCAGATATATTGTTCATTATATTTGAACTTAATAGCATATTTTGGGAATTGTCTTCCTGTGATATACTAGAAATTGATCGTCTCTCAACTAGCAGATCGCCATCGATGTTGTGGCCACCCCTGGCACCACACCCTAGCACAAGACCCAGGCACCACACCCTAGCACAAGACCCTGGCACCACACCCTAGCACAAGACCCTGGCACCACACCCTAGCACAAGACCCTGGCACCACACCCTAGCACAAGACCCTGGCACCACACCCTAGCACAAGACCCTGGCACCACACCCTAGCACAAGACCTTGGCACCACACCCTAGCACAAGACCCTGGCACCACACCCTAGCACAAGACCCTGGCACCACACCCTAGCACAAGACCCTGGCACCACACCCTAGCACAAGATCCTGGCACTAGACCCTGGCACAAGACCCTGGCACCACACCCTAGCACAAGACCCTGGCACCACACCCTAGCACAAGACCCTGGCACCACACCCTAGCACAAGACCCTGGCACCACACCCTAGCACAAGACCCTGGCACCACACCCTAGCACAAGACCCTGACACCACACCCTAGCACAAGACCCTGGCACCACACCCTAGCACAAGACCCTGGCACCACACCCTAGCACAAGACCCTGGCACCACACTCTAGCACAAGACCCTGACACCACACCCTAGCACAAGACCCTGGCACCATACCCTAGCACAAGACCCTGGCACTAGACCCTGGCACAAGACCCTGGCACAAAACCATAGAAATACACACGTTGCAGTATAACGAGATCATTTACCGACAAACTCTTATCCACGTTAAGGGCTTTTTCAAGTCACTTGTAAACACACAATGGGTGCACAAAATGTATTTAATAAATTTCATTTCGGTGTGTGTGTGTGTGTGTGTGTGTGTGTGTGTGTGTGTGTGTGTGTGTGTGTGTGTGTGTGTGTGTGTGTGTGTGTGTCCATCATGTTAGTACTTTACACCATTTCTCTCCGCAAGTCCCTCTGACTAGACCGAGGCAAAATGTCCCTGGCACTACCCAAGCCCACTCAGCGTCATTGGAAATAAATCACTTTGACCTTTTTTAGGGGGTTATTCAAGATAATTTACTCTAGGTGTAATAGCTGTACTTATACCTGTGTCTAAATATACTTACACCATTAACTAGAGTTTGTCAGACACCAGCCTCCGACCCTACTGAGGACGTCAGCACCTTAGCATACTTACTGTCTTACCTCGTATATGTATAGAATCTAAGAGCCAATTTAGCGGTAAATGGGTAGAAAGCTAGTGCCGTTGTGAGTAAACAAGGACAAACACTGTTGTATCACGCAGTGCAAACATTCCAGAGAGGGAGAACGCTTACTTCGCGTAATAGACGCCATTTTCTTGACGTCAGGTATTATGTTGTCATTAAGGCATCCCAGAGGTCGTGCCAGCGAGCTAACAACACTGGCCTGACGTAATTAGTAGTAATTTAACTTGCGTCTGCAACTGCCTCTTAAAACGACCGTTTGGAACGATGCCTGGAATGAGTCTGGAGCCAGACTATAGATGGATAAGACGTAAGTGATGCTTATCTTCTTAATTTGTCGGTATTGTACACCATCGTAATATGAAACGAGCCTGGAACCTGGAGCAAGCCTTGAACGAGCCCTGAACGAACCTGGAGCGAGCCTTGAATGAGGTTGGAACTTGTCTGGAACTAGCCTGGAACGATGCTGGAATGAGGTTTATTCAGCAATGATGGTACAGGCCAGAGCGGGAGAACACCACTTGAGGAACTGGGTAGAAATTGCTGCAGTTGCAGAGACGCATATTGCCCGCTCTCTCTCTCTCTCTCTCTCTCTCTCTCTCTCTCTCTCTCTCTCTCTCTCTCTCTCTCTCTCTCTCTCTCTCACTTTCTCTCACTTTCTCTCCTCGCCCAGCCTTCCTATCCTCCCCAAACTGCTTGGTAATTAATGATAGTTGGCAATTACCGCCCCGGGGTAATGAGCCGAGAAGGCCGTCATTAGGGCCCACTACCTCCATCCACTGGGGGGCCCCTCAAGCCCTCTCCACTACCATCTCAGTGTCCGGTTTGCTGCCTACACCTCCGGCTACGTCTCAAGAATAACCCACAGTATCTGAGTGAGAAGGGATGGATTTCAGAAGGACCTGTGATGCCTAGCACAGACCAGTAGGCCTACAGCACTGCTCCTACATGATTTTTAATGCACAATTAACTTGCCATTGCAAAACGGTCTAGGACAGACAAAAGCTCCCTCTATCGCTTCCAAAGTGAGGATTATTTACGAATTGTTCCAGTCACCAAGGTATCGACTCATTTTTTGTGTGTTTCTCAATGAGAAAAATACTTTCTAAGATTTTTTTTTCATTTTCGTTCATTTCCCGGCCCATCTTCAAAACAGTTCGCGTCGAAGCTGTAAGATTCCTCATATTTGTTTCTCTTCTCATTACTAGGATTCTTGTGTGTGTGTGTGTGTGTGTGTGTGTGTGTGTGTGTGTGTGCTCCTGTAGCAACGAACCTGTGTAAACAGGTGAGCACAAACAGGAGAACACAAACAGGAGAAAAACAGAAGCACAAACAGAACACAAACAGGTGAGCACAAACAGAACAAAAACAGGTGAGCACAAACAGAACACAAACAGGTTAGCACAAACAGAACAAAAACAGGTGAGCACAAACAAAACACAAACAGGTGAGCACAAACAGGTGAGCACAAATAGGTGAGCACAAACAGGTGAGCACAAACAGGAGAACACAAACAGGAAAACACAAACAGGAGAGCACAAACAGGAGAACACAAACAGGAGAACACAAACAGGAGAGCACAAACAGGAAAACACAAACAGGAGAACACAAACAGGAAAACACAAACAGAACACAAACAGGTGAGCACAAACAGAACACAAACAAGTGAACACAAACAGGAGAACACAAACAGGAGAACACAAACAGGAGAGCACAAACAGGAGAGCACAAACAGGAACCTGAACAAGCAAGACACAGCCACAACTTCCAAAATAACCAGAAAATGCAACAAGATTTTCCTCTCTAATTCCGCCAGCAGTTTTTTTTTTTTTACCCCCCCCCCACCCCCGGTGTTCGCATTAGCGGCGCGGCACCCACTTAGCTGTTAAAAGGGGCCAGTTACCAAGGAAACTCTCCCCGAATTATGGTTTTCCCCCTCACTCTAGGACAAAAAAAAAAACAGAAGCCTCCCCCACCCCTCCCCCCTCCCCCCACCCCTCCCCCCTCCCCGTTCACTAAACCAAAATCTTTAAAGACTGAAAGCAGAAATGGTTTAATATATTTCTGTTTTTTCTTTCCAGTTGTAGGATATATTGGGGGGGGGGAGAGGTTTCTCCTGGTGAAAACTGGAAATTTCTGGCGGTTTTTTGAACTGTGGTATCGGCGCGCCTCTGGGCAAAAAGGCGATGGACTGAGTGACGATGAAAGTGTTTCTTCTCTTTTTTTAGGGTCGCTGGGCTTAATTTACAAAGGGGCAAAATAATTATTTTCCAAACAGCAGGATTCAAACCTACGCGCGCGCGCGCACACACACACTGACGACACTGGAGGACAGAAGGGTCAGGGGAGATATGATAACGACATGCGAGATACTGCGGGGAATAGACAAGGTGGACAGAGATAGGATGTTCCAGAGAGGGGACACAGGGACAAGGGGTCACAACTGGAAGCTGAAGACTCAGACGAGTCACAGGGACGTTAGGAAGTATTTCTTCAGTCATAGATTTGTCAGCAAGTGGAATAGCCTAGCAAGTGAAGTAGTGGAGGCAGGAACCATACATAGTTTTAAGAAGAGGTATGACAAAGCTCAGGAAGCAGAGAGAGAGAGAGGACCCAGTAGCGATCAGTGAAGAGGCGGGGCCAGGAGCTGAGTCTCGACCCCTGCAACCACAATCAGGTGAGTACAATTAGGTGAGTACACACACACACACACACAAACTGCCTCAAAGCTCGAGGTACTTAATGCCACTCGGACAGATCCCAGAGTCTGGGATCTGGTCGTGTGGAAAAGGTACTACGTACTTTGATGTAGAGTGTGTAGGTTCGAATCCTGCTGTGGACTGACAAATATATATATATATATATATATATATATATATATATATATATATATATATATATATATATATATATATATATATATTGTGTGTGTATGTATATAAGGATAATAAAAGGCGGTTTATACATTATTGCATATACTGGACCATTAAGTTGTGATGCTATTTACATATCCTTTTAATCCTACCCTTTTATTTCTCTCCCTTTTCCCCTTAACCTCTCCCCCTTTACTCTTCCCTCACCACCCATGTCTTAACGGGTATGTGTCTGAAAGAGAGGAGACGGGGGGGGGGAATTATGAGGAACAGGTGGTGTCAGGTCTATCCCAGTCAACCACGTACACACACACACACACACACACACACACACACACACACACACACACACACACACACACACACACACACATCGGGTGAGAGATTTCCTGTCTGAAAGACAAATACGAAGTGAATTTAGGTAAATTATCTCAAGAAGTGAACATCGCTTCCGGGGTGCCCCAAGGATGGCCTCTGGTCCCAGTATTATTTCTAATAATATATATATATATATATATATATATATATATATATATATATATATTTGTAAGAAGTAAGAACCTATATTATGTCTGCTGAGTCGAAGATCTTGAGCCAAAAATGTGTTTGTAAGTCCATGGAAATCTTTGAAAAGCTGAGAAATTTGCTTGAGTGACGAATCATGGAAATTAATCTTTACAAATTCAATGGATTTAAAGAGACAGTGAAGTCAGGTCGTGTAAAAATATATATTGTGTGAGAAAAAATATCCAGAATACGTGAGGCAGAGAGACCTGTGGGTCATCGAGGAACTAAGATTTCCATCGCAAGAACCTGATCATGAAATCGCCAGAAACTCGACTGTTACACTGGCGAACTACTAAATGGCCTTCAGATATGTGGACGAGGAATGCCGGTGCGGTGATTACTTAAAAAAAAAAAACACGGAAATATAAAGCTTCTAAATAACTGCTAAATGACCACAAAAGATGACTGGAGGAGTCATGAAGATGACTGGAGGAGTCATGAAGATGACTGGAGGAGTCATGAAGATGACTGGAGGAGTCATGAAGATGACTGGAGGAGTCATGAAGATGACTGGAGGAGTCATGAAGATGACTGGAGGAGTCATGAAGATGACTGGAGGAGTCATGAAGATCAGAAAAGGCTGCGACACGATAGATAAACATAAATACAACAAGAAACCACGATTGTAAACGAAGAAACATGTAATATATATACATTGAGATACATATTTCTCTCAGCATATACATTCACACTTAAGAATTTACCTTAATCCCTCTTTTAACATTTTGACGATGAAAAAAAATAAGTGCAGCCTTAATGAATCTAGTGTAGTGGACAGAGTTTAAACTCCTTTAGCAACAAACACAAGGAGGTGCAGAGGAGCCTGGGAAACTTTCCACACAGTGTAGTAGACGAAGATGTAAAAAGTAACAGCCGTTGATGTATGATGCTGAAGACGAGACAACACAAGTATAGTCGTACTATTGTAGTTGCAAGGATGTTAATACACAGGCTCTCATCCTGTGTTTTCATTCTCTCTCTCTCTCTCACTCTCTCACTCTCTAACATATAAGTCTCCGTGAACTATTGACCCACCGTCACATTATTGTCTCGGCTAACACAATACTCTGAACAAGCGGTTAACAACACAAAAACTGCACACGACACATTTGTTCTCTATCCCAAACTAACATCTATGGAACATGTTCCTGGGGAAAAATATCATTGCAATCCTTCACTGTGTTGCGCTGGTTCCACCTCGAGTCTCGCCTTACGAGCTGGTTGAGGCGTTTCTTGAAACTGGTGAAGGGTCGTAATGCGAGGAATTTTCCGCTTTATGAAAACGTCGCCTTTCATTTACCTTCAGTGCAACTAAAGAAAAAATAACTGGCTAACAAACCAAGCTTTGGCTTGGTGTGGATGTGGACTTCAGGACCCAGCCAACGAAAATCAGCTTCACTGCTTGATTTTCTTGGCATTGCGGTGGGTTGACGAGCCTCTGGGGTTAGTTGCCCGAAGTCATCCTGTCTTTCAGATTCACTTGTTTCAACACTTCAAGAAAGTGCTTTCCAGCAACAATCTACAAGACAAACGAGTCTTTAACGACAGTTTTCTAGGAAAGTCCTTTGTCGACATTGTAATTGGCCTTGACTGCCTTTGTCGGGGATATAACTGGCTTTGACTGATCATTGTCGGGGATGTAATTTGCCTTAATTATCACTGTAGGTCATGTAATTGGCTTCCAATGATTTAGAGTTCACAGGTAAAGTGTGGCGCGACGAGTCATAGTGGGCAAAACGTAGACAGATTTGTGAACACACAAGTACACAAAATAAATCTTTATTTCAACATCATTTCCCCGTCTAAGTAGAGCTTGGAAAAGCTCTATTTAGAGAGAAACGTTGTCCAAATGAAGGCTTACTCTACATAGTTTCTTTGTCTGGTCACGGAAGGAAACATCGCGAGCACTGGTAGACACCAGGCTGACGACACAGTAGCAGTCTGAAAATTTCCTCTTCAAAATCGCCCGTTAGTGTGTGCCTGCGCTTGATTGGTTCATGGTTGCTGTCGCTGTTGGTGAGTGGGCGGCGAGGGCGGAGTGGGCGGGCTGGCCGGGCTGGGGACGGAAGACAGGGCTGGCGAGGCGCTGGTGGTGGGCGGGGATGGCAGTGGTTGTGGCCCTGTGGAGGTGGTGGAGGAGAGGCTGGAGGCAAGAGTGGAGTAGTAGTGGGAAGTGAGGGATAAAGGAGAGGCTTGGGATAGGGCAGAGAGTGGAGAGGCTTGAGATAGGGCGGAGAGAGGAGAGGCTTGGGATAGACTATGGGACAGGAACGGGTTGGGCTGGATAGTTGCGCGTTGAGTGAGAGCTGCAGCAACGTGTCGGTAATAAGCGTCAACACCTGTAATAAAAAACACAGGTGTTAGTAACTAGTCCTCCTGAACGCAGAAAATAAATGCAATACAGAAAACACGTAAGAAAATATATGCAAGTAAATAAACAACGTACAATTTTATGATATCTGCCACCTTGAATGTTCATAAGGCAGAA
This sequence comes from Cherax quadricarinatus, assembly GCF_038502225.1. Taxonomy (NCBI): domain Eukaryota; kingdom Metazoa; phylum Arthropoda; class Malacostraca; order Decapoda; family Parastacidae; genus Cherax; species Cherax quadricarinatus. Next base: position 3,179,874 of record NC_091328.1, on the reverse strand, counting down.
ATGGCCAGGATTCCTGCCCGAGTGCACATAGTTTAACACAGTTTTGTTACACTCACACTGCAGGCAGGTAGTAATTGCCAGGACGACTACTGTCTACACTTTCTACTTTTCTGCCAGGAGACAGTACTCACCAGACCACCTTACGGTGTACATCTACTGGCCTTAGAGAGTATTCACAAGACTACCTCAAGGAGTACAATTGTAGGTGATGTCTACGGACTCACCACCGACTCTAGTCAACTGTGGGCCAAGTCATGCTGACGCTGTTGTAGTGTGGCACTGAATGAAGATAGGGTCGGAGTATGACACTGAAAAAGAATGGGACCGTAGTGTGACACTGAAGGAAGTATGACAGAGTGTAACACTGAAGTAAGATAATAGGGCATAGTGGAACACTGAGAGACGAGGGTGTCGTGTGACACTGAAGGAAGATAGGATCGTAGTGTGACACTGACAATAGTGTCATTGAGAGAAGGAGCATCACAACATGGACAAGGGTGTCGTGTGACACAGAGAAAGAGTGTCATAACAGATAAGGGTGTGAGACAGGAGTGTAGTATAACTCCATGTAATTAGTGACTGAGTGTGACACAGTAGTGTCAAGAGTTGTACCCCTGTGTGTGGTAGGGTCATAAATTAATTATAATTTATTATTTTAGGATTTATATGTATATATCTGTACAAAGTAATTATAATTTATTATTGTAACATGTGTATATATGTGTACCAGAGACAATAGGTTTTTATCAGGAGTTAATATATTAAAAATTATTTATTATATAATACCTCTAGACCAAAGATTGTTTTTAGCATAAGACAATTTATAATTTTTACTAAGTGTATTCAGTATCCCGAACTGTCATAGTACAGCACTAGAGTAAAGGCCAAAAGAAGTGTTTTTTGTGGGTTGTAATATATGGGGGCCTGTCCAGGATACTGAATACACTTAAGACAACTTATAATTCTTATTATGATCAAAACAATCTTTGGTCTAGAGGTATTATATAATAAATAATCTTTAATATATTAACATCCTATAAAAACCTATTATCTCTGGTACATATATATATATATATATATATATATATATATATATATATATATATATATATATATATACACATGTTACAATAATAAATTATAATTACTTTGTGCAGATATATACATATAAATCCTAAAATAATAAATTAATTTATGACCCTACCACACACAGGGGTACAACTCTTGACACTACTGTGTCACACTCAGTCACTGATTACATGGAGTTATACTACACTCCTGTCTCACGACACCCTTATCTGTTATGACACTCTTTCTCTGTGTCACACGACACCCTTGTCCATGTTGTGACACTCCTCTCCATGACACTATTGTCAGTGTCACACTATGATCCTATCTTCCTTCAGTGTCACATGACACCCTCGTCTCTCAGTGTTCCACTATGCCCTATTACTTACTTCAGTGTTACACTCTGTCATACTTCCTTCAGTGTCACACTATGGGTCCATTCTTTTTCAGTGTCACACTCCAACCCTATCTTCCTTCAGTGCAACACTACAACAGCATCAGCTCTGTGTCACACACACACGTGTCTACTGTGTCACACTTGACATCCTTGTCTCTGCGTCACACACTCAGCTATCACCCTCATAGCGTTTTTTTTTTCTCAGAGGCCAGCAATCTGTCACATGACACTATTCGTCAGTGTTACACTACAATCCTATCTTCAGTGTCACAAGATACCCTCGTCTCTCAGTGTTCCACTACGATCCTATTATCTTACTTCAGTGTTACACTCTGTCATACTTCCTTCAGTGTCACACTACGATCCCAGCCTTTTTCAGTGTCACACTCCAACCCTATCTTCCTTCAGTGCCACACTACAACAGCGTCAGCATGACTTGGCCCACAGTTGACTAGAGTCGGTGGTGAGTCCGTAGACATCACCTACAATTGTACTCCTTGAGGTAGTCTTGTGAATACTCTCTAAGGCCAGTAGATGTACACCGTAAGGTGGTCTGGTGAGTACTGTCTCCTGCCAGTAGATGTATACCGTAAGGTAGTCTGGTATATACTACTTCTAAGACCAGTTGATATACACCGTAAGGTGGTCTGGTGAATACTGCTTCTAAGGCCTGCTCAGCAGTTCCCACATTGGGTCTGATGATGTACCCAGTGGTACTGCCGGCCGGCAGAACCACTAGTTTGGCAGGGGGCCGTCACACCCACACCACAAAATGACCGACACACAAAGATTAATGTAATACGTATCCCGAACTGTTATCCCTGATAAGATCATCCCAGAAATAATCCTTGATCATCTCCCGGACAGGACCCCATATTACAACCCAGGATTTCAAATGGTCTGTTATCCTGGGTGTAAAGGGAGCAAAATAAACACAGCAGAAAACTTTTGACTTATATTATCCTTCACCAATTTAGAACAGAAGTATGTACACTATATGCACTATGTACAGCGATAGGTATTAGTGCACTCCACGGTAAGCAAGGCAGAATAGAAGCCACTAGAGAGCAGACCGTGCTTCAACTAGCTCTAAAATGGGAATTACAAAGGCAGACAGGAGAGTGGTACCCACATAACCTCTGTGATTGCCAAAACCATCTTATTGGCTGGAACCTGGGTACTGGTTGAACGACGGGGCCCCATCGTCAACCCTTAGTCACCGGGTTCACTGGTTAGGGGAGATAGCCTGTAAATGAGGGTGTGTACATGCGCGGAATAAAGGTTATGTACTCTTTGCGTGCCACATCCTCAGCCATTATCAGGTCGCAAATCTAGTTGAAGGAGCGTTCTAACATTTGTGAATGATTTTTTTTACATAAAACAGATCTTGATGTGAACGTGAAAGATGGTTTAGAGCACATTGGTGAGAGGGATGTTCTGAGGGTAAGAGAAAGTACTTGACCCAACTGTTTGGCGTTACTGCCATTGCAGTTAGGTCAGGTAAGGTTTGTCAGGAAAGAAGACAAGCGTTTCCTGACACGGTTCTAAGTCATATGATGAACCGCAGCTGGACCTTTTGGTCATCCGACTGAGGCCTTCCGATGGCTTACAGGTTATAATTATAATCACCAAAGCTTGTTATTGCAGATTAGGTAGGTAGGTAGTAGATTCGCCTGTATAATCGCCCGGCCCGGACCTTTTCCTTGGCTCCTTGTCGTGCGTTTCAGACCAATGTCTGCCATGGAAGGAGGTACAAGTACCTCCTCATCTTATGGGACCAGCTGTCCCCAGGCCTAGCCCCATTCCCCGCCCCCACGGGGCTCAGAAGGAGAAGCTAGGCACCTTGGGCTGCCACAAACCCCACCCACACTGGGCTCGAAGGGTGTAGCAGCTGCATAGCAGCAGACGATGTCAGGAGGTGCAAAGGCAGCAAGCACTACAGGATCCTTTTGCAGCCACACCCCGGCTTTGGGCATTAAGCCCGAGAGCTGGGGAAACTGTGTGTGTTGCTGCTGCTCCTACTACACTTGTCCATTGCACTCTGCTGGCATTGCAGACTTTCTCCCTTCTTAGATAGAAAGCTTCAACTCTTGCCCAGTGACTGGCCAAGTAGGGACCTCATAAAACAGCCAGTCACTTTGGTCCAGGATCCTCCAACCCGCCGAGAAGAACCAGTTAGCGATGTGCATGTTCCACTGGCTGCTTGCGGGGAAAGACCTCAGGCTCTAATTTGTTAAACAAGGCTTGCCTAAGCGCCCAGTCTCAGCCGTCGTCGCTACAGCTTAAATATGGTCAGCAGCACCTCGGGATGAGGTCAGAAATTAATCATTTTCACCCAGCAGATGCGTTAATTACTCTCTCTCTCTCTCTCTCTCTCTCTCTCTCTCTCTCTCTCTCTCTCTCTCTCTCTCTCTCTCTCTCTCTCTCTCTCTCTCTCTCTCTCTCTCTCTCTCTCTCTCTCTCTCTCTCTCTCTCTCTCTCTCTCCTAGTGACATTTCTGACAAAATCCATTCTTACTCTACAGCATCTTACATACCTCCCACAAGGGCTTTTTTTCAGTCTGTACGAGAATAAGTGATGGCATCATCTCCTATTCTCTTCTGCAATGCGAGTGCAATTCTGCATATCCCATTCATTTTGAGGTTATTTCCTTTCCAGTTAGAGGAAAATGTTTGAGTGCCCGCTGAAAGCTGAGTGAAAAAATAAAGAAAACGAGAATTTATGCATAGTGTTGTGATTAAATAAAAAATGTGAGCTCACACAGTGTGTACAGTACACGTACTGACAGTACATGTACACATGTACGTTGCCAAAGTGTGTACAAAGAAACAGACGGTTTTTTTTTATAGTGAGCCGTGGCAGCCTAAGCTGGAAAACCCAGGAAGAACGACTCTCTTCATTAGAATTACCCCTACAACACAAATAGATGAGTACGTACATACGTACGTAAGTACACACACACACACACACACACACACACACACACACACACACACACACACACACACACAAGTGGAATTTATGAAGACATAATCGCAGAGCGAAACAGGGATTGTAAAATTTATTTGTAAATGCATACACATGCAGAGGGTGAAGGGGAGGAAGTGAGGGCGTGAGGTGAGGGCGTGAGGTGAGGGCGTGAGGTGAGGGTGTGAGGTAAGGGCGTGAAGCGGGTCTGGAATTTTACCTGCAGGGAGAGTGGGTGTAATATGGGCGAGAGTGGGCGTGGGCGGCCAGTAGTGTTGTCCATAGAGTCTCTGAAGAGCAGCATAGTTGCCAGCCTCGGCCAGTAACTCCAGTCCCACAGCTGTCTGTCTTTTCCACTTAGTCCTGTTGAGAGGAACGAGACGTGCACACGTTAATCCTGGAAATGTACGTGCAGATTCATACGCACATAGGCCCAGGAGCTGAGACTTAACCTCATCCCCCCATTCCACAAGCACAAATCAGTAAGCTACAACCAGTGAAAATTTAAAATGTTTATTTACAATGACTAAAGACTGGGAACCACGAATACATCTCTGCTATTTCTACAAATAGATAACTACAGATTGGCATTTACAGGGGTCAGGAGCTGTCACTCAACCCCCTGCAAAAACATCTACTTGAGTACACTGTTGACTTGTGACCCTATGGTCAGAGTAGCAGGCGCCCAACCAAAAGGACCGGAGTTAAATTCCCGAGCACTCTACTACTACACACACACACACACACAAAGCAGAGGTATGATAAAGCTCACGGTTCAGTAGTAGCGACCAGTGAAGAGGCGGGGCCAGGAGCTTGGACTCGACCCCTGCAACCTCAACTAGGTGAGTACACACAGACACAGACACACACACACACACACACACACACACACACACACACACACACACACACACACACACACACACACACACACACACAGCCGACAACGACAACCCCTTTCATAAGAGAACAAGAGAGCGGCCTCGTGGGATGAGTGCCTCTAAGGCCCTCAACAGAGAGACATAAAATCGAGGTGCAGAACGAATGTGATAAACGATGGTGTGGAAATGTTCCCGGCTGGGAAGGGTAAGAGGAAGTCATGGCAGGGAGGAAAGGGTTTTAACGCCCGCAATGACCACCACACACGCCAGGGTGACGCCCTGGGGGTTAAGGGGGAGGGGAAGGGAGAGAGACCTTCTGGGAAAGAAGGCCGAGGAGAAGGGGTCTGGATGACCCTTTGGGTAGGGGTGACATCTCAGAGGCTGGGAACTATTCCAGGGTAAACTCAGGAAGACTTGAATAACTCCTGTCTGGCTGAGGGAGTGTCCGAAATTGGGTTTGACCCTAATGGTCAAAGAATGACCAGTGGATAGCTGGATGACACCTTGTTGATTGAAGAATGACCGTGGGCAGCTGCTGAAGAAGAGAAAGAGGAGGAGGAGGAGGACGAGGACGAGGACGACGACGAGGACGAGGACGACGAGGAGGAGGACGAGGACGACGACGAGGACGACGAGGAGGACGAGGACGACGACGAGGACGACGAGGACGACGACGAGGACGACGACGAGGACGACTAGGACGACGAGGACGAGGACGAGGACGACGAGGACGACGACGACGACGACGAGGACAACGACGAGGACGACGACGAGGACGACGACGACGACGACGACGAAAAGTGATTTGTAATACAGAATAACCCAAGAAAACCCACCGGTGTGGCTTATTTCCACAGGGGTTCTCTTCATTCTTTTCCCCAGGGTGCCGCCCACCACAGGGAGTTGGAAAAATAAACACATAAGCAGTATAATGTGATCCTTTATTGACAACGTTTCGCCCACACAGTGGGCAAACGTTGTCAATAAAGGATCACATAATATTACTTATGTTTATTTTTCCATTGTGTAGGTATTTTATACTATTTATTTCCACCATAGGGAGTGAACACCCCAGGGAGTGAACACCCCAGGGAGTGAACACCCCAGGGAGTGAACACCCCAGGGAGTGAACACCCCAGGGAGTGAACACCCCAGGGAGTTAACACCCCAGGGAGTGAACACCCCAGGGAGTGAACACCCCAGGGAGTGAACACCCCAGGGAGTGAACACCCCAGGCACCTACTTATAGTCTAGCCAATCAAACCTGAAAAATGAGTCGGTCAAGAATTGCTAAACAATTTTTACTGCGTTACATAGATGAATAATGTACATTTTATTCTGAAAGGAGACCAGCGCTGTGCAACTTCAGAAAGTGAACTTCAAGTAGAGGTACAGAGAGTACATAGTCTGCTACTCTGCAGAATACTTCTGCTTACTTCTGCGTTGAATATTCATGTTATAAATGGTTTAAAAAAAACGACAAGTTGAAGATTGAGACACATATGCAACATCTGTCAGACACTGCAACATCATGGGATCTTGATACGAAGAATTCTTCATCCTTGTCCAACCTTTGGACGAAGACCTACTTCGACTAGTGGATGGAACCACTATGACCCCGCGTCCTCCTGCTTCGCTTCACCTCACTACAGTATATAAGCCACGTCTACGGCCCTATGCTGTGCATTCTACAAGATTGATTGACTGAACACATCGACTCCAGGCTGAGGGACTGATTACCTCAAACTCCTCCTCTCCTTACACCTTCCTGATTTGTATTGGACTGATGAAGCCACTGTTTAGCGAAACTTTTCCTCAATAAAGATTCCCATATGTTGCATAAGTGTCTCAGTCTTTAATATTGATGTTGAAAGCAACACGTTTCTCAGTGCCAAAGAGACATGGCATTGTGTCCCTCCGTAAACCTGCATAAACGTAAGCAAGTTACTGGTCTCTGGAACAATAAATGATTCAATAAATGATTCAATAAATGTTACAATAAATGTTCCATTTTTTCCGAGATTAGTTGGATATTTTCTGACTGACTTGAGGAATATATCTACAGAACTGAAGATGGGATGAAAGCAAAGAAATATCAAGAGGTTAGTGTCCTCTCCGATGACGGTTGTGGTACAGGTAGAATCATAATCTTATGTTCTTATAAGATCATAAGTATGCAGGAAGACTGCAGCAGGATTACTGGCCTAAAATAGGCAGGTCCTTCTCTAAATCAACCATTCCCTCCCACCCACTTGCCCAGCCTATCCCCAGAGTTTCCCAAGAATGTGTTTCAATACCTCAGATATTTACCAAACCCAACCCTTCTCAGTCTTTTATTTTTTCGATCTCTTTTTAAAGCTACACAAGGTCTTAGCTCCTATTACCCTACTCGGAAGATTGTTCCACGTATCCACAACTCTAGTATTACCACAACACTAGTATTACCTCTGTTCTGCAAGAACAGTGTTGTATCTTCTGTACCTCTGCTTGCCTTTCTGTATGTGTTGTTGACTTAGGGAACTTTTCTTCTCTGATGGGTATTCTCCCTTACAGAGTCCACTGGAGACCTGGAATTCCTTTTGTTCTACGAAGATGTGTTTCGTCCTTCATAAATGTATCCGTATCCTTCAAAAATATATATGAGCCATTTGTACGCTCTAGCAACTTAGTTAACGTCTTGTAGAGTGGTTGGTGTAGTGATCCACCGTCATCTCTCCCTCGGGTAAACCATACCCCCGGCCGGGATTGAACCCGCGGTCATAGTCTCAAAACTCCAGCCCGTCGCGTTAGCCACTAGACCAGCTAGCCCTCGGGTAACTACGGCATGTCAGTGCCTCCACCCGTTGTCCAAATTGCCTCTGCAAGTGCTGTCTTTTTTTCTTTTTTGGTCTAAGAACTTCCAATGGTTACCCATTCATCACCTATTTTCTAACAAATGGTCAGCCACTTTAAGTGTTGCTTTTACGAGGGTAAATGGCTCTATCGACTTTATCATTTCAAGCATGATTTGTGGACTGGCAGGCTTTGTAAATCCAATGTTCCAGTTCGGAAGTGTTTGCCTGTTAGTAAATAACATCTCCGGCAATCAAATCTTAATAAACACGAAATCAGACTTTCAACACTCTGAGCCCAATCGTCACTGCGCACTTTGCTCGGGCAGTGAATGATTAACTGAAAGTCAGAGTTTTTTTACTGGAAAAACATCACATTCTCATTTTTCCTGATAATTTTGCAGACTGTTCTCAAAATATTGTTAACTGGAAGCGAGACGTTGAATACGACTCGTTATATTTAAGATTTTGCCGTCAAAGTGGCTAGTTCATTGTGAATCTTATATCCCTACTGTGGACGGCAGTGCAAGATGATCGTATGAATACATAAAAGGGTCTAGGAATTGGGTCCTGATGGGGTTAATAATAGCATATGGTTCTTTAAGTAACGTTCTGTGGGGAGGGGGGGAGAACTATCAAGTCACGACTGATGTTCTCTTTGTTGCCATACTCATACCTGCAATGCTATTGCACAGATTCTCCTGCAGACTCCTTTGTGTGTGTGTGTGTGTGTGTGTGTGTGTGTGTGTGTGTGTGTGTGTGTGTGTGGGTTTATTCCACTGCTTCACACTATGCCCGAAGTGACATACTTTGTCTACGGTTCGCCAGAAACTCTCTGTAGGTTACACACACATAGTGAACATTCGTCAAATCCGAACAATAACAACAGCACTAAATAAGTATCTCAGAGAGTGAACACAGCGAGGCGGATCACAAGGTTCTGCTGTTATTATTACTAATCTCCATATATTTTTATCTTTATTATTGCTCCAGTCTTGTTTAATTCTTTTTATTATTGCTCCAGGCTTTATTTTTTATTATTACTACACTGGTGCTCATCAGGTACCCTTGAAGAAGTACCTTGAAGTGCCTCACTGCATTTTCGAAACACGTACACTCTCTCTCTCTCTCTCTCTGTCTCTGTCTCTGTCTCTGTCTCTGTCTCTGTCTCTGTCTCTGTCTCTCTCTCTCTCTCTCTCTCTCTCTCTCTCTCTCTCTCTCTCTCTCTCTCTCTCTCTCTCTCTCTCTCTCTCTCTCTCTCTCTCTCTCTCTCTCTGTCTCTCTCTCTCTCTCTCTCTCTCTCTCTCCCCCTGACAGTCCCAGGCCGAGGGAACATGCCGACATTACACGTAATGCTTATTAAAAAGCATTGAAGCCTCTGTGGCAACAATAAATCATGGCTTCTATACGCGACTCCTCAATAGTGCAGTGACTGGGCAGATTTGTTTGTTTGTGTGTGTGTGTGTGTGTGTGTGTGTGTGTGTGTGTGTGTGTGTGTGTGTGTTCTACATGCCTTATCCACATTCCACTTACGAGAGAGACTATCTCCACAAGGTCGCTATTTACCGACCACCACTCGCAGTGCTAAATCTCGTTCACCTAACAAGTTCGTGCCACCGCCAGCTCAAGTTCCTTCGTACTTTATCAAAATCACTGGCTGATCAAACATATAAAATATCAACAATGCATAACTAGTGCAAAAGCAAAAATAGGCCCATAAGAATCAATTTAGCAATATCATTTTTTTTTCGAAAGAGGCGGATGCGGTATTTATAATTTTCGAAAAAGGTGGATGTGGATGAGAGTGTTATTCCGCCTTCGATTTTAAGGCCTGTATTCCTATGATTTGGCCAAGTACCTGTGGCCTTTACCATCCGATGTGATATATGTGGCTTGTGTGCGGTTTCCTCTACACTATGTACAGTGATACATGATGTGGATAATTCCAGTATTTTTGTCAGCACTGTAATTGACGTAGTCTTGATTGTTCCATTCACAGCTGTTTTTATGCTGGCTGGAAGAATTTACATAATTGTGTGTGTGTGTGTGTGTGTGTGTGTGTGTGTGTGTGTGTGTGTGTGTGTGTGTGTGTGTGTGTGTGTGTGTGTGTGTGTGCGTTATAAGCAAGAATTGATGTTAAGGATACCAAGATTATTAGACTAAGAACTGCTATTAGAAGCTACGGAAGGCAGTATGTCTCAGCCTGTCAAAAATGTGACTTAACTTCTCGCCATTAGATTAGCCATGTTATTGCGATCCTGTAATCTGAAGTGCTCTTGGTCCATGGAACTGGCGCTACCCTCACCTTCCTCGGATCAAATATCATTACCTCCCATTCCCCAGGCGCCGCATGACTCCCTGCATGCATAGAATTTGTCAATGAATATTAAAATACACAGTATATAAGTTTATATTATATATATATATGTCGTGCCGAATAGGCAGAACTTGCGATCTTGGCTTAAATAGCAACGTTCATCTTGCCATATAGAACAAGTGAAAATTTGTGTATGCAATAATTTCGCCAAAATCATTCTGAACCTAACGAAAAAAATATATTTCACTGTGTTTGTTTAGTATTAAATTATTGTAAACAAATCTAAAATATATTTAATTAGGTTAGGCTAAAATAAATTGTTCTTGTTATAATAAGGTTAGGTAAGTTTTCTAAGATTCTTTTGGTGCAAAATTAAAGTTTTTTACATTATCATTAATGAAAAAAATATATCTTTAGACGTATAAGAGAAAATTTTATAAAGGACTTAATTTTAAATGAGTTCTTGCTAATTGACCAGTTTTACATATTCGGCACGATATATATATATATATATATATATATATATATATATATATATATATATATATAATGAAAGGGGAGAGAGAGAAACAAGAGAGGTGAGAAATTAAGGAAGTATATAGGAGAGAAGTGAGAGGATCTGGTGAAAAGTTTCTGACAGCTTGTATACAAGAGTGGTGAGATATTCTTCCTTTACTCAGCACAGCACTGTTAGAGAACTTCCATCTCCTGTGTAGAGAACAATGGCACCCACCTCGTTAAATGTGGTGGGTAGGGGCAAGGGATATGGGGGGAAATAAGTGAGTAGGGGCAAGGGATATGGGGGGAAATAAGTGAGTAGGGAGTCTAGGTATATTTTTCCCCGATAAAACAGGGCGGTATATCTGCCTGGGTGGGAAGGGAACGTTAGCCTGCGGTTGCTGTTGTCTGCGGTCAGCCGCAGGCACCAGACGGAGCATTCGACAATTAGTGCGGTAAACGGTGGTGGTGCGGGAGGGGGAGGCTGCGACCCCACGTACCTATAATAAAGTCTGTGATTTCCCCTGCGGCTGCGGCAATCAATTATATAAACAATATTGGCGGTGATTACCATACTTGATTTGGAGATAAATCAGTTTACGAGAGTGTTAGGCCAGAGCCAATAGCCTTCATGCTAGACCAATTAGCGGGTGTTGATTCTGAACCCCCTCCCCTCCTCCCCTCCCCTCCCTCCATCTCACCTCTCGACACCACCCCTCTCACCTCTCCCTCTCAATACTGCCCACGCATCCCTCACCCCCCCCCATTATATCCTCTCACCCCTCCCATTATGTCCCTCCTTCCACATACTTTACCATTTTTCACTAAGTTTTACTTATGTCGTGCCGAATAGGCAAAACTTGCAATTTTGGGCTTAAATAGCAACGCTCTTCTTGCCGAATAAGGCAAGCGAAAATTTATGTATGCAATAATTTCGCAAGAATCATTTTGAACCTAACGAAAAAATATATTTCATTGTGTTTGCTTATTATTAAATTATTGTAAACTTATCTAAAATATATTTAGTTGGATTAGACTAAATTAAATTGCGCTTGTTATAATAAGGTTAGGTAAGTTTTCTAAGGTTCTTTTGGTACAAAATTATTTATTTTTACATTAACATAAATGAAAAAATATATCTTTAAACGTATAAGAGAAAATATTTAGAAAGGACTTAATTTTAAACGAGTTCATATATATATATATATATATATATATATATATATATATATATATATATGTGTGTGTGTGTGTGTATATTATTCAGGATGTAGAAAATATAAAAAATGTATATTTCTAGGGCAGTTTGACTTGTTTGATCAACCTGTCTGTTATTATTATTATTATTAGTAGTAGTAGTAGTATTCGGAGATAATTATGTTTAATCTTAGGAAAGGGTCAGTAGCCCAAATTCTTCGAATCAAGAGCCCTTCAACATTATCAAGGTCCCCCTCGTTTGAGAGATTTTCTGACACCCAACTATAAAGAAAAAAAAATACTATAATAAGATAGGCTTCCAAAAATACGTAAATCTGTATTGAAAACAGAGCAATGGGCCGCCACGGTAACTAACGTTGAAAACTGACGAGCCGAATTACAGAAACAACAAACAGAGAATTAAACAAAATCCGAGCGAGAGCTTTTGTTATGTTTTGATTTTGTTATATAGTTTTACAGACTCTGGGAATATTGAACAAACAATATATTGGATTGGGAGATAAAAAAAAGAGTCACAAAATTCATTTATATGGAAAGTTGTGAGTGACAGTAACTGCGCAGTTGGAAATGCAAATATGTGGTTCAGGAGGTCATGGAAGGTCATGGGAGTACATGGGAGGTCATGGGAAGTCATGGGAGTACATGGGAGGTCATGGGAGTATATGGGAGGTCATAGAAAGTCATGGGAGTACATGGGAGGTCATGGGAAGTCATGGGAGTACATGGGAGTACATGGGAGTACATGGGAGGTCATGGGTGATCATATAAGTACAGGGGAAAGACAGAGAATAACTATCTACTGCTATCTAAATTAAGAACTATCTACTGCTATCTAAATTAAGAACTATCTACTGCTATCTAAATTAAGAACTATCTACTGCTATCTAAATTAAGAACTATCAACTGCTATCTAAATTAGGAACTATCTACTGCTATCTAAATTAAGAACTACTATCTAAATTAAGAACTACTCCTATCTAAATTAAGAACTATCTACTGCTATCTAAATTAAGAACTATCTACTGCTATCTAAATTAAGAACTATCTACTGCTATCTAAATTAGGAACTATCTACTGCTATCTAAATTAAGAACTATCTACTGCTATCTAAATTAAGAACTATCTACTATCTAAATTAAGAACTACTGCTATCTAAATTAAGAACTATCTACTATCTAAATTAAGAACTATCTACTATCTAAATTAAGAACTACTGCTATCTAAATTAAGAACTATCTACTGCTATCTAAATTAAGAGCTATCTACTGCTATCTAAATTAAGAGCTATCTACTGCTATCTAAATTAAGAACTATCTACTGCTATCTAAATTAAGAACTATCTACTGCTATCTAAATTAAGAACCATCTACTGCTATCTAAATTAAGAACCATCTACTGCTATCTAAATTAAGAACTATCTACTGCTATCTAAATTAAGAACCATCTACTGCTATCTAAATTAAGAACTATCTATTATCTAAATTAAGAACTATTGCTATCTAGATTAAGAACTATCTACTGCTGTCTAGAATAAGAACTATCGTGTACAATATTATCTATGTGATTTGCAGAGCCATAGGCCTTGAACTGGAATATTGATAGGCCAAAATATGAAGTACTGACTGACCATGAATGGTATATGGGTAGGCCTTCAACGGGAATATTTTTAGATGAATCAGAATATTACTTGGCCGTGAACTGGAATACTGGTAGGCCGTGCATATTATTGGTAGATCTTGCACTGGAATAGGCCCCTAGAGTCAGGAAACAGTAGATGCCACTACCATGATTAAAAATTAACTTTAGAAATCTGTGTCGCGGGTGATGGTAAGGTTCCCCTAGACTCGACCAGACGAGGCCTTCAGATGGTCGCAGTTTCCGGTGGTATCATACGCCAGAGAGGCGTAATTACGCCCTGTATCCGCCCATACCTCTTGATTTACCACCCGAGAGGATGTGCGTCAGGTTAAGTGGCAAGCGTTAGACAGAGGGTAATTAAGAGATGTGTGTGGGGCGTGACGGTGTAGGAGGGAGAGAGGACGGTGCTGGAGGAAGACAGGGGTAGCTGGGATAGAGAAATGAGTTGAAGGACTGGTAGTACACAAGCATAGCATCAGCGCCACTGTAGTACCACTGTAGTGCCACTATAGTACCACTGTACTGCCACTGAAGCATTCAGACATTTTCTGACAATCTTTCCCAGTGGCGAGACAAAGTTGAAGTACAGAACTGTAAAATTAGGATGACACAGCTGACATGTCAACACTGCCTCGTCACCACAGTGAAGGGTTCTTGATCTGCCAGACACAAGCCAATTTAAGCAATTTTCTCACTTCAGGATTTTATTACACAAAGGATTTCTGTAACGTAACGTTGCAGCCTTTTCTAACATGCAGCAAGTTAATAATGCTAGTTGGGAAGTGCCGATAATACACGATAACGTTTTTTATTCTGAGGATTTATACAGATATGGTAACGAACAAGATATCACAGGTATAAAAGAGGTGACCTATGACCCTCGTGTAGTCGATAGGTTTTAAACCTGGTTAACCAAGCAACCATCCAATAAACCTCTTCTGATTGGTTGGTTAGTTCCAACCATACACATTAGCTGGCATTTGTTTTATGTGTTGACAAACATTTTTAAGCATAGACTGCTGTGAATAATTTAGAAATATAATTTGCCTGTTTGTCATTCATGTGTAGCCTGGTGAATGGTCAGGAGTAATGGTTTAGGCATTGATGTATTTGCCATTATAATTGATGCCACTGCTTCTGTCCCTTTAATATTTTTGCAAGTTTTGTAGGGGTGACTTCAATCAGGTTACTTCAGATAAAATTGTGTGTGTGTGTGTGTGTGTGTGTGTGTGTGTGTGTGTGTGTGTGTGTGTGTGTGTGTGTGTGTGTGTGTGTGTGTGTGTGTGTGTGAACGTGTACTGGCTCACATATACATTTTTGTGTGTGCGTGTGTGTGTCCATCTGGATTACATGCGCAGGTCGTGGATGAGTGGGTGATCACATCATTCAGCCACAAGACGAGCCACTGAATCATCCAGCCATGAACCCCCAGCATTACCCGGCTCACCACCGCGGTCCTGAGGGAACCACGGGGAATCGTCAGCACCAAATTTCACCATAGGAGAAAGGAGACGACGCTTCACAGCAAAGATCGTCCGTGTTCACTCTGCTCGCTGATGTCAACACTGACAATCTTCCTTTAGCCTGGCTGGCTGATGTCATCATTAACTTTGTTGGAAGCGTCGCCATTGCTCCATTCTCAGTGTCGTAATCCTTGAAGACAGACAGTGGCAGAAAGGCACACGTGTGTCACTATATAATACCGACAGGTTGATAGTAAGACACATGCACAATAGTTAGGTATCGGCAATTGGAAAAACACCTGTTACACATGTGTCATTAGGCACATGTCTAGATTTTTTTTTTTTACTTTCAGTGAATGTGTCGCTGTAAACAGACCAACACAGACTACAAAGTTTTGGTCTATATATGGTGTCTACTGGTCGACAAGTTCTGTCTTCCACGAAGATAAAAAGGGCGACTTGCATGACTTGAACCTCGATGTCATTCTTACTAGTTGCCTGATTTACCAAAACTCCACAAGTAAGAGAGGAACCTGGTGAGGAGTTTCCAGTCCGTTCTAGACCACTGTCAGGCCACAGTCGTGAGTTGTGACTTTACGATGGTCCACAATGGTGCGAAACGACTCCATCAAGTTCCTCTTCTAAGTACGAGAGATATTGTGATTTTTTTTAGTTTCTGCCTGATTTATTTCTTTATTCAAGGCTGAATTATTTCCTGAGGAGTGCACCATCATTGGAAAGTCTGAAACTCGATAAGATCAAAACACTCAGTCTTTCCCTAGAAGGCGGTCAGTGGCATGAACCAGCGGTCAGTGGCATGAACCAGCGGACAGTGGCATGAACCAGCGGTCAGTAGCATGAACCAGCGGTTAGTGGCATGAACCTGCGGTCAATGGCATGAACCTGCGGTTAGTGGCATGAACCAGCCGTCAGTGGCATGAACCAGCGGACAGTGGCATGAACCAGCGGACAGTGGCATGAACCAGCGGTTAGTGGCATGAACCAGCGGTTAGTGGCATGAACCAGCGGTCAGTGGCATGAACCAGCGGTTAGTGGCATGAACCAGCGGTCAGTGGCATGAACCAGCGGTTAGTGGCATGAACCAGCGGTCAGTGGCATGAACCAGCGGTTAGTGGCATGAACCAGCGGTCAGTGGCATGAACCAGCGGACAGTGGCATGAACCAGCGGTCAGTAGCATGAACCAGCGGTTAGTGGCATGAACCTGCGGTTAGTGGCATGAACCAGCCGTCAGTGCCATGAACCAGCGGACAGTGGCATGAACCAGCGGACAGTGGCATGAACCAGCGGTCAGTGGCATGAACCAGCGGTTAGTGGCATGAACCTGCGGTTAGTGGCATGAACCAGCCGTCAGTGCCATGAACCAGCGGACAGTGGCATGAACCAGCGGACAGTGGCATGAACCAGCGGACAGTGGCATGAACCAGCGGATAGTGGCGTGAACCAGCGGTTAATGGCATGAACCTGCGGTTAGTGGCATGAACCAGCCGTCAGTGGCATGAACCAGCGGACAGTGGCATGAACCAGCGGTCAGTGGCATGAACCAGCGAACAGTGGCATGAAGCAGCGGTCAGTGGCATGAACCAGCGGACAGTGGCATGAACCAGCGGATAGTGGCATGAACCAGCGGTTAGTGGCATGAACCTGCGGTTAGTGGCATGAACCAGCCGTCAGTGGCATGAACCAGCGGACAGTGGCATGAACCAGCGGTCAGTGGCATGAACCTTCACTTGTACTTTGTATGGCAGGTGATAGCTAGCCGACACAAGATCAGTATTTGTAACATTTCTTCTTCTAACGAGTGTTGAACCTAATTAGTCGTAGATTCTCGTACAGCGGCGAGGAAACACTCTTGGGATTAGTTCCTAAGTTCAGAAGAGGAGCCAGGCAGTAGGATATGTCCTCAACCAGACCATCTTATAAAGACCATAAACAGCCCTGGTATAGCGTCGTAGTTGAGAATATTTAATAAAGCTCTTCATGCTTGGTATTTCCTATTGGCTGTCTCCAATTCCTTTCTTGGTTTCACACCGACCTTTACATCAATCATGTTAGTGTTATATAAAATTTGTACTAGATATAAATACGCTTTGTAATATATTTTGAGATAATACTCGAGAAAAGTTGAGATACAAATAATTCTATGAAACTTTTCTTAGATATTGACTATTATATATCGTTATATATTAATGGTCCTTTATGGAAGGTGCCCAGATGCTGGTGAAGGGCTCTTGATCCCATGAACTGAAGCTATCCTCCTCCTTCCCTGACTTGACTCTGCCTCCCATTCACCAGGCGTCGTATGGCCCCTAAGATGAAAAAAATACCACAATGAAAATAAAAAATAAAACGAGTGCTTTCATGTGCTTACACATCTTCAGAGGAAACATGAGATGTGTTAGCATGTGAAAGCGCTCAGGTTTAATTTCCTATTTTCACTGTGGCATTGATTTCATCTTAGGGGTCATACGACGCCTGGGGAATGGAAGGCAGAGTCATGTCAGGGAAGAGAAGGATAGCTTCAGTTCATGGGATCAAGAACCCTTCTCCAGTATCAAGGTAATCACGCGTTTTATTGTGATTTCTTCCAAAACTTAAGATATATACCGTCAATATAAACTGGATCAAATACTCTAAAACGTCTCAATATTTCTACAAACACTATTAATTTCACATAACCGATCTCCTTTTAGACTGGATCTTTAGTTTATTAAAACAAACAAAAGTAGAACTGAGGACGAGGTTCTAAAACCCTCGTTCACTTGCCACAGCTTGATTCATGGTGCTAGTTCTGAGTATCTCTCGAAAATATGTACATGTATACGTCTCTGTTTAAACTTTGCACAGTGAGTATTGATCTCTCCTTCACCGTGTCCCAAATTGTTGCATAATTTTCCGTGTGTGAGCAGGGAACAAAGAGACGCCAGCTACTGTAAGAATTACGTCTTGTAACTAACGCCTGAACCATTCATCTCTGCCAGCCAGTGTTACAACTTGGACTTCAGGTGTGACAACTTTATATTAAAATGGTTTCTGATCCAATATTTCGTGACAAGTAAACGACACTATCATTTATATATATATATATATATATATATATATATATATATATATATATATATATATATATATATATATATATATATATATATATATATATATATATATTCAACGTACCAGCCGTATCCCACTGAGGCGGGGTGGCCCAAAAGAAAAAAATGAAGTTTCTCCTTTTAAATTTAGTAATATATACAGGAGAAGGGGTTACTAGCCCCTTGCTCCCGGCATTTTAGTCGCCTCTTACGACATGCATGGCTTACAGAGGAAGAATTCTGTTCCACTTCCCCATGGAGATAAGAGGAAATAAACAAGAACAAGAATTAGAAAGAAAATAGAAGAAAACCCAGAGGGGTGTGTATATATATGCTTGTACATGTATGTGTAGTGTGACCTAAGTGTAAGTAGAAGTAGCAAGACTTACCTGTAATCTTGCATATTTATGAGACAGACAAAAGACACCAGCAATCCTACCATCATGTAAAACAATTACAGGCTTATATATATATATATATATATATATATATATATATATATATATATATATATATATATATATATATATATATATATATATATATGCAATAAGATCACAGTAAACAGGTGATTTCAGAATATGCAAAACAACCACTGTGAAAGACTAGAGAAATTCCAAGCGCTTTCGTGACTACTCAAATTATCATGGAACCTTGATAAGCGCTTGGAATTTCTCTAGTCTTTCACAGTGGTTGTTTTGCATATATATGTATATATATATATGTATATATATATATATATATATATATATATATATATATATATGTATATATATATATATATATATATATATATATATATATATATATATATATATACCTGGACAGGGTTTTGGGGGTCAACGCCCCCGGAACCCGGTCTGTGACCAGACTTCCTTCTGTTTTAATGCTATGTTTGTGTTGATGTAATCTTAATTCCAATATTTCTGTCAGTTTTCCTTAAAACTTGTCGCATTTCATGCATGGGAGTTGTAAGACATATTCCTCACCAGTTTCTAAAGTCTTTGTCAATATACAGGAGACTTGCACCTGCCTCGCATGGGCCAGTAGGCCTGCTGCAGTGTTCCTTCTTTCTTATGTTCTTATATCTAGATTTTTACACACATTAATGGTGTCAATTTTTTTTTTTTAGGTTGAGTGTGTGTGTGTGTGTGTGTGTGTGTGTGTGTGTGTGTGTGTGTGTGTGTGTGTGTGTGTGTGTGTATACTCACCTAGTTGTACTCACCTAGTTGAGGTTGCGGGGGTCGAGTCCGAGCTCCTGGCCCCGCCTCTTCACTGATCGCTACTAGGTCACTCTCCCTGAGCCGTGAGCTTTATCATACCTCTGCTTAAAGCTATGTATGGATCCTGCCTCCACTACATCGCTTCCCAAACTATTCCACTTACTGACTACTCTGTGGCTGAAGAAATACTTCCTAACATCCCTGTGATTCATCTGTGTCTTCAGCTTCCAACTGTGTCCCCTTGTTACTGTGTCCAATCTCTGGAACATCCTGTCTTTGTCCACCTTGTCAATTCCTCTCAGTATTTTGTATGTCGTTATCATGTCCCCCCTATCTCTCCTGTCCTCCAGTGTCGTCAGGTTGATTTCCCTTAACCTCTCCTCGTAGGACATACCTCTTAGCTCTGGGACTAGTCTTGTTGCAAACCTTTGCACTTTCTCTAGTTTCTTCACGTGCTTGGCTAGGTGTGTGTGTGTGTGTGTGTGTGTGTGTGTGTGTGTGTGTGTGTGTGTGTGTGTGTGTGTGTGTGTGTGTGTGTGTGTGTGTGTGTGTGTGTGTGAATAGGTAAGCAGTTCCTGTCTCTCAATTAACGGACGGAGGACCAAGCCTCCAACACACATTGAATGGCTCACAAGGGTTTATCGCTTGATATAATACTACTACTACTAATAAAATAATAATACTAATAATAAAAAAAACTGTCTACCTCACATAATTCTACCAAGTCACTCTAAATTCTTTCTTCTGTGCGAAATTACTCTCTTATTTGCATGCATCATCTACCGCAGTTAGGTTACGTTAACGCAGTTACCGTACTGTGGCCTTCGTACATCTAAAAAAAATTATCGTACATAATGGGCTATGGAGTGTCGTGGCTCAGGTGTGGGAGTTGCTGGTTCACCAGCCGTGACTACACAGCCACTTATAACCCTCACAAGACGATATTATTGCATGCTATCTACTGCTTAGTGCTAGTAACTAAGTTCACCTTGCTTCCACCTGGCCAATCACAGTAAGATGATAATGGCATAGGTGTGTGTGTGTCGTTTGTCAGTGTGTGAGTGTAGGTGCTGATGAACAAGACTTAGGTGCAGCACCTGTGTTTCTTGAGAAACGTTTCGCCTACATACAAGGCATTATCTCGTTAAATGAATGAGGTGGAGACTTTTACAGTGGAATGAGTGGAGAGGTGTAGCAGCACCTCTCCACTGGTTCCAGTAAATAAAGTTACCGTCCTCAGGCCTCTGTATTGGATTAATAAAGATGCGCGGGAGAAACGTCTCAACAATAAAGAGACTCAGGTGTTGTACCTGTCTTATTCATTGACTTGTCAGTATTATACCACTAACCTTATGTATGTAGATGTGTGTAGTGAGTGTAGAGTGTGTGTGTGTGTGTGTAGTGTGTGTGTGTGTGTGTGTAGTGTGTGTGTGTGTAGTGTGTGTGTGTGTAGTGTGTGTGTGTGTGTGTGTATGTGTGTAGTGTGTGCGTGTGTGTGTGTGTGTGTGTGTGTATGTGTGTGTAGTGTATGTGTGTGTAGTGTGTGTGTGTGTGTGTGTGTGTAGTGTGTGTGTGTGTGTGTGTGTGTGTAGTGTGTGTAGTGTGTGTGTGTAGTGTGTGTGTGGTGTGTGTGTGTGTGTGTGTGTGCGTATGTGTGTAGTGTGTGCGTGTGTGTGTGTGTGTGTGTGTGTGTAGTGTGTGTATGTGTGTGTAGTGTGGGTGGGGTAGTGTGTGTGTGTGTGTGTAGTGTGTGTAGTGTGTGTGTGTAGTGTGTGTGTGTAGTGTGTGGTGTGTGTGTGTGTGTGTGTGTGTGTGTGTGTGTGTAGTGTGTGTGTAGTGTGTGTGTGTGAGTGTGTGTGTGTGTGTGTGTGTGTGTGTGTGTGTGTGTGTGAGTGTGTGTGTGTGAGTGTGGGTGGGGACTCGCTGCAACAAGCCACCATACAAAGTATCACAACTTGGGTGGGGATCTCTCCAGCCGCATCGGGTTACCATATTTTAAAACAGCTATATAAATGTATTTTGTTCCATTACTATGGATTTACCACATTGTTATGAACATATTTTTCGTTAGGTTAATATTGTGGGTTACGTTGCTGCATAACCCTTACGGGTTTAGCTCCTCTTTCATAATAAATTATGGCAGTTTTTTTTCCTTCGTAATAATGAAAGCTTTAAATAACAGGTGTCAGGTTAATATTATAGATTCTGGTATAAAGTGGACACTATTAAAGTTGAAAGACGTATATTTAAAGTACTTTAGTGTTTTTTGATATTCAGGTCATGGGGGGGATAAACAGAAGAGTTAGGCTAGGCTAGGTTAAGTTAGGCAAAAGATAGATTTTGCAATATGTGGGAATTTTTATTTAGGAAACGTTTCGCCACACAGTGGCTTCATCAGTCCAGTACAAAACAGAGAGGGGTAAGGAGAGGAGGAGTTTGAGGTAATCAGTCCCTCAGCCTGAAGTCGATGTGTTCAGCCCATCAATCTTGCAGAAAGTACAGCATAGGGCCGGAGAAGTGACTTATATATTGTAGTCAGGTGAGGCGAAGCTGGAGGATGAGGTTGGAGACACTGCAGCATCATGGAATCTTGATATAAGGAATTCTTCAATACTTGTTTAACCTTTGGACGAAGACCCAACACTAGTGGATGGTTCCACTGTGACCCCGCTTCCTCCTGCTTCCACTCACCTTACTACAGTATGTAAGCCGCTTCTCCAGCCATATGCTGTACTTTCTACAAGATTGATGACTGAACACTTCGATTCCAGGCTGAGGGACCGATTTCCTCAAACTCCTCCTCTCCTTACCCCTCTCTGCTTTGTATTGGACTGATGAAGTCACTGTGTGGCGACTTGTTTCTTTAATAAAGATTCCCATATGATGCGTAAGTGTTTCAATCTTCAGCTTGTCGGTTTTCAAAACCATTTATCACATAAGTTAGGCTAGACTAGGCTAGGCTGGGCTAGGCTAGGCTAAGTTAGGCCAGGCTGGGTTATGCTAAGTAGAGCTATAAGAACTTGGGAACAGAATCAGGACATGTTGAAATCTACACGAGTATGACTGGTGCTGCGGGACTGACTTGAAGTTTGGAGGTGAGGGTGCAAGTGGCCAGGAGGAGTGCACGACCCAGGTACCAATGAATCCTCACCAATGTAAGCAAATTACAGGATATGTAACATTGGTACAAGTAGGAATGGAGGAGAAAGGAGGGGAGGGGCCTGGCTTCCTGGAGATGAATGACTCGCAGCACGAATGTCAACCACTCCTCCCTCCCTCCTTCATTCTCCCTTCCATCCTACCCTCCTCCTTCTTTTTTCTCTCTCCTCTTCCCTCTCACTTTTCCCAGGCTTCCTTTCTCCATCACCTACAAAGCCTTCATCAAAGATTGTACTTCCTGAGCAGTACTAAACCAACCTCTTCTAGAACCAGACCTTCATAGCTGCTGAACCCGTGATGGAATGAAGACACTCATGTGCCACATCTGGGTGCCTTTTTGTAGACGCTTTGACATCCAGTGGCTTTGTCAACACAAGGACGTAACGTGAAGACTGTAGAATGATATACAAAAGATAAGGTAAACAGTCCCTCAGCTTTGAAGTTAACGAACACCGTAGTGTTGCTGTATATAGTTTTACAATCTTGACGTTATGTTCTTGTACTAGTAGAGACATTGGATGGCGAATCGTCTACAAATAGAGATACCCAAACCACGGTACGGGTGGGGATGGAACTCGCGGCAGGTGAGTCGTAAAACTCCAGGTCGTACCGTGGTTTGTTTGAAGTCTTCTCATTACGATTTCGTGAGTCAAGTTACCCAGATGTTGCATATTTGTCTAATTCTTCATCTTGTCGGTATTTTATACCATTCATGTAGACCTTGGTAGACTGCCTGGAGATATTCGCATGTCTTGCAGGAGTTTCCATTATCTGACTGACAGATTTCATTACCATATGCATGAACTCTGTCCTGTGTAATTCAGTATTACAGAGAAATATGACGAGCCTTCGTTCTCACAATTTAACTCTCATATAGAGTAGGTTAACAGCACACTGTGGGTTTACCCACTGTGTAATTATTATATAACATAGGACAGCCTACCACTGCTGTTGGTCCACCGTACATAAGCCACTTCTCTGATCATTTACTGTACTTTTTTTGAGATTGGTGGACTGAACGCATCGACTCCAGGTTCAGGGACTAATTACCTCAAACTCCTCTTCATCTTCCACCGTTCTTCTCTGCATTGGACTGAAGAAACCACTTGCTGTTGAAACGTTTCCTCAGTAAAGATTTCCAAATGTTACACAGTTACCGTACATAATACTGACACACCCAAACTTGTTAAGAAAAAATCGTCTCTAAAACTTGGCCCATCTCCCCCATTACGTGAAATATATCACGAAAGACACGTGTAGCAGCTCTCATATGGGGTAATGAGGCAGGGAGGCGCTTCCATGAGCCCATCTTTTGCATGTCACACCGCCCTCATAGCAACGCAGCTTCCCATGATGGTAACCGAATCGTAAACACGATTTTTTTTAAAGTCCCAGACGCTTCCTTTCCTTAGAAGACTTCCGATTGTTAACCTTGGGGTTTAGTAACTTACAATGACTAATAAACAATGTGGCTTATTTAAGCTGGGAGCCTTAGGAATTCTTCTCTAGGATGCGACCTGACCGAGCCTAGTAATGTCCAGATTCATGAGAGATCCAAACCCACATGGACACACTAAAGATTAACAGGTTTTCTGTAAATTTGAATGCCAGCTGAGGAGGACCTCGGTTGGAGGCCGAAATACGTAGTTACCCTGCACCTCTCACTGGCAGGTGCCCTTTACTCTGCAATGTTTCTAGACATATTTACTGCCAGGGGAACCAGAGGCAGTATAGCTTGTAAAATACGCACACGTTACTCTTTAGACGAATTATGTATAAGGGGCTGATTAACTGCCTTAAGTTACTGATTATGTATCTTAAGCAACTAGTTATGAACTGGAATCACGAAACTAAGGTGAGGTGTAACGTTAGGGAGAGAGACTAGCTTATCTAACGAGTCGTAATGATATTCCGTGAATACTGTTACCTTCCCCAGGCGAAAGGGCGTTGTTGGGTGTAAAGAGTGCACCTACGTCGTAGTCAGGTTTAATGAGATGGAACACTTCCTAGCACTGCCTCAGTCAAGTATATAGATAATGTTAACACTATCAAGTGCCTAATAACGTCACCTAGAGATTATATCTGTCTGTATTTCTCTGTTCTGCTAAAAGCCTGTCTTGGGCGATGGTGGCTGTCTGTATGGTGCCTGGGATCCCTCACCGTCTCTTCTGGTACCTAGTAGTGATCTAAGAACGCTTTCTATTCTGGCAGGTAGCGGAGACCTGGGAACACTCACTATTCTGATACCAGGTCTTCACGTGACAACACTCACCGTCTGTTCTGGTACCAGGTCTTGACCTGGGTGTCTGTGAGGTTAAGCTTGGCTGCCAGTTCCATGCGATCCTGCACACTCAGGTACTTCTGACGCTCAAAGCTCTTCTCCAGCGTCTGCAGCTGGTTGTCTGAGAACGCTGTACGCGCCTTCCGTTGCTTTTTGCACGGCGGAGGACACTCTCCCCCGTCCTCATCGTCTCCATCTTCTGCTGGCGATGCTGGAGAGCCTGCAGGAGAAAAGACAAAAATATTCAAAGACCCACATCTCTGGTAAAGACAAAATCTAAAAACATATAGCTAGCTTAAACACATTTTTTATAGGCTACATTTCGCTCTGTTTAGACCTTCATGAAGTCTACACATAGTGAAACGTTGACTCAATAAGAACGTGTCTGCACCCCGCTGATAAGAACATGTCAATCTGCCGTCCATGATACAGACACAACCAGTTCCTGACAAGAACACGCCTTCGCCATTCCTCCTCATTTCCCAGTTGTCATGCGATCTACTTCAGCGGGACAGGTACTAATCAACTCACCATATGCATCAGCACACCTGTTCTCGGGCGTAGCGACCAGAGGAAGGAGGAAACTGCTGTCAGAACAGTTCCTCTCCCTGCTGAGCTCAACACCCTACACTGAGAGCTTTGAGCAGGTGGTGTATGGGAGTGCCACCAGGTTTGCGTGCTCTGCTGTGTAATTTGTATCCACATCGCACAGCCTTAACAGAGCTGCAAAGTGTGTGTGTGAGTGAATGAATGTGTGTGTGTGTGTGTGTGTGTGTGTGTGAGTGAATGAATGTGTGTGTGTGTGTGTGTGAGTGAATGAATGTGTGTGTGTGTGTGTGTGTGTGTGTGTGTGTGTGTGTGTGTGTGTGTGTGTGTGTGTGTGAATTCACTACTGTCTGTTAATTATTCATTGTTTCCACATTAATTGGCCCATGTGACTTAGGTATACCTGAAGGGTGTTTCGGGGGTCAACGCCCCCCACGGCCCTGTCCATGACCAGGCCTCGCGGTGGATCAGGGCTTGATCAACCAGGCTGTTGATCAAGCCCTGATCCACCGATCTTGATCGTATGATAACCCGTTTCTTTTTCCGAGAGGAGTGTTAATTAGGCCAAATAGTGCAGGAGCTGCTGCAGTGTTTTAGTACTAAATAGCGTATTTGGGGTATATCAAGGGGCTGCTGTGTTGTATATCTCTGGGTGAAAGCTGCAGATTCTCAGGGGAAGTTTCTCGTGACCATGCCGGCCTTTTTCTCTCATGGTTTCTTTCGTTATTATATATGATTCTTAATAGCATTACTTAAAACTGATCTTGGTGGCGGACATTACATCAGCGAGGTGGAGGCTACATTGTCAGGAGCACCAGTGTTTTTGATGTTATAATCGTCAGGAGGTAAGACAAGCGTCTTCTGACACTGATCCTAATCATATAAATGTCCCGTTTAGATTCTCTATTAGCGTTCTTGTGATTGTTTCTACGTAAAGTAGAAAGCTCCACTCCAGACTGGTGATTGGCTAACTATAGCCCACTTAAAGTAGCCAATCACCATGACGCAAATTCCTCCGGCCAGCTGAAAATGCCAATTGGAGGAACGCATTTGTGCTGCTTTCTTGCAGACTGGTAATAATGGTAAAATTACCAACAAAATGTTAGGTAAATCGACACAGATACAGCTAATATGACATTTTATTGTGGCCACAATCAAATGTCACATCTGCATTTGTGTCCATTTACTTAAGATCTTGCAGGCTAGTCTGGGGTCTTAGTAGCTGCATACAGCTTGCTCAACCAACCAATCAGACTCCTGAAACTCAACGGCAGCCAATTTCAAAAACCTGGCTCTCTTATTGGCTGAGGAAAACTTGCCTGACCATCCAGTCACCGCCTTCCATCTCAGTGTTATCTCAGAGAGACCCCTGACCTTCTCATTGGCTGAACAGTGTTTGCCCAAGCAGTCGAGTCTAAAAATTAATTAGTAGCTGCATACAGCTTGCTCAACCAACCAAACAAAGCTTACAGCTGCAAAGCTCATGGGACGTTCATTGTGGGTTTCATGCTCTAAGGAACTAAGACCTATGCTTCCCTTCTTCAGATCGAATCTGATTGCCTCCCGCTAACCACGGAGACACTTCAACCTCTCACTTCCTCCACCAGGAGGACCTCCAAGGGTTACTGAGTGATGGGGCCAAATTATCCACGAGATTACATGGTGCTGAGGTGGTATATCTTCATGACATTCAGCCTGGCTTCACGCTGCTTCTCTGATGCTTCTTCCTGTGGTGGTACACTTCCTTCAGTGGTACACTTCCTTCAGTGGTGCTGCACTTCCTTCAGTGGTGGTACACTTCCTCCAGGTAGTCGTCCTCCTGTGATATCTTCGTCTCTGGCTGAAGTGTACAAGTGACTTTGATTAATTTCCTCCAGTGTCGGTAAACTTACACCAGATACGACAAAACTAACATTGTTAGGTAAGACACATATGCAACAGTTAGGTATCTTTATTTCGAAACGTTTCGCCTACACAGTAGGCTTCTTCAGTCGAGTACAGAAAAGTTGAAAGAAGCAGAAGATACTTGAAGACGATGTAATCAGTCCATCACTCTTGAAGTTTTGAGGTGGTCAGTCCCTCAGTCTGGAGAAGAGTATTGTTCCGTAGTCTGAAACAATATGGAGTTGAAGTGACAGGATGGACCCTTATATAGCGCCAGGAGGTGATATGTAGGCCACTAGTAGAGGTAAGAATGTTGTCGTTGGAAGGTCAGGTCCCTCTCAAATCCAGCCATTCTCACTAGTAGAAGAAACCTACTGTGTAGGCGAAACGTTTCGAAATAAAGATACCTAACTGTTGCATATGTGTCTTACCTAACAAAATTCTGGTCTCTGTAAATATTCCTACTAACTTGACGCAACTTCGTGAAGTTCTCTCCCCTGAAAGGATATTCACCTCAGCTCAAATGAACCTAAATTCGTGTGGATTACAACGTCTTAAAATGACATCTTCGTTCGAGCAGTGATTTGCACTTTCTCGTAGACTGTGTATGAAGACTTTGTCTCTCGTGGCTGCACTAAACCCAGCGAGGATTGTCTGTAACAGAACAAGAACTACAGGTTATTTTTCTAGTCATTTTATTATATTATCTTACTGCATTGTCTTCCTATAAACCAGTCTGCAGGACAATACAATAATATTTAGTCTACACGTAATTCATGTCACCTATGCACTGCCAGTCAACAATACTTTAATCCCTTGTATAGGGATTTAAGTAAACTCCCAGGAGTATATACAGTGCTGCTCTTGGTACGTACACACTGACAGACACATCCTTCAGACTGTGTGTAAGTAAAGTGTTATCTTGTTATCTTGTTATATTTACAACTTCATTTATCTTTGCAATCTCAGCAATATTTTTCAGTAATTATTTTACTGAGGACTCTGATTTATTCTGGTTCTGTGCACGAACAAATCATTAAACTTCGTTATTAACCACTTTACGAAGTCTTTCTTTGAGCTCTCTCTTCGAAGTGACTTAGTGAGGGCATTTACAGTAGTTATCGTCTGAAGAGCCGACTCTTAATTACATCATTAGTACCCATGAGAGAGAATTAACAATATGCCTGTTTGCTGTAAAAGATTAGTTGGGTATCGCGAGGGTTCCTAGTTCACTTGCTGCCTAATGTGACTTAAAATATATTTTATAAACACTGGTTACTGTGACAAGCGATCCTACATGGATTATTATTTTTTGTTGGAATTTTTAAATATGTCTATATTATATGGACCCATCTGGAAACGATACAATAGGTTTTATGATGTATTTTGGTGTCACATTAAGTTCCTCTTCAGATAATGATGAGTCTGTTGTTGTGGTTCAAATTAAAAGTGCATTCCCTAGGTTTTTTTTTTATTTTAGGTTTGGAAATAGATTTTATGACCTCCGGGATGACTGTAGAGACCTCGGTAGCATTTTAGGTTAATTCAGCGTAAGTGAAGTTAAGATTTTGTTATAAAGAAGCGAAGTTGTTTTAAGTGTATCACTTGTTTTGTTTTGACAACTTGACTGTAAAAGTTAGTATTTCTTGAGTGTGAGATACAGCATCCTGGGAGATGCCAGTTTCCATGTAACAACAACTTCAGTTCTGCCGGAATGAAAGTTCTGAAGCTCCTGACCCTGTTGTGGGAGATAGTTTCAGCACTCTGCTGAAGGTTTCCAGCCCAGACTGACAGATTTTCTTACCTCAGGTATGAAAATCATCCAGTGTGATGGAATATGACAGGGAAATCATGGGTAGCACAGTAGGTGTTTCCCACTGTGTAACTATCGTGTACAACTGAGCAGCACCAGCAGCACCAGCAGCACCAGCAGCAGCAGCAGCACTAGCAGCACTAGCAGCACTAGCAGCACCAGCAGCACTAGCAGCACCAGCAGCACTAGCAGCAGCAGCAGCACTAGCAGCACTAGCAGCACTAGCAGCACCAGCAGCACCAGCAGCACTAGCAGCAGCAGCACTAGCAGCACTAGCAGCAGCAGCAGCAGCACTAGCAGCACTAGCAGCAGCAGCAGCACCAGCAGCACTAGCAGCAGCAGCAGCACTAGCAGCACCAGCAGCACTAGCAGCACCAGCAGCACCAGCAGCACCAGCAGCACCAGCAGCACCAGCAGCACCAGCAGCACTAGCAGCACTAGCAGCACTAGCAGCACCAGCAGCACCAGCAGCACCAGCAGCACCAGCAGCACCAGCACACTGCTGACACCACAATAACTTTCACTTAGGAGAGGAAGCTCTTGACGTTTCGCTCCGTCCTGAACCATTTGTCAAGTCACAACTGAGCGAGAAAAAACAAGAGGTCAGAACACAGGACGGGAGGAGGGAAGGAGAGGTAGTAGTAGTAGTAGTGGTTGTAGTGGTGGTAGTAGTTGTAGTGGTAGTTGTATTGCATAAATTAGTAATAGTAGTAATCATGAGCGTTCTATTTTAAGTGCAACTATTTGTGAATTGTTGCGGCCACGGTTTAATTTTTTGTTGTTTTTTATACTGCTCACGTGTACAGTTTGAAGAGAAATGGTGAGTCAAAACTGTGGAAGTACTGGAAGGTACTTCCAGTACTGGAAACACTGCTTCTCCATTACTAATACCACTCTTGCTGTCACTGCCGCTGTTTTTACTAATCTCATCACTTAAACTCGAGTGCTCACCGTCCTGCTGTCATAGAGCTGTAAATAATACATTAGTTGTGCAGTCTCCGACACTCCTTCGGGAGCCACTGCCGGGTCACCACATGGAGAAGACCCGGGCCAGGACCCGTCCTGGGAAACCAACATGAACATGAACTACTGTCGTCACTGCCCCTGCCAGTGTCATTACCCCTGCCATTGTCACTGCCCCTGCCACTGCCGCCGCCGCCGCTACCCTCCTAATTAAGCTCTTGGGGGTCTTAACCTCTATTAAAAAGTCGATGTAACTCGCCCTTTGTTTGTAAAACTCTATTGATGTGGCTTTAATGGACTGTCTGTCCTCTCACTGACTTCCCCTCTACCCATGTCTATGCCAAAAAAAAAAAAAACGTGTAATTCAGATATTCATTATGGGCTGTCGTTGTAAGGAAGTTTGGTACATTCTTAAGCTTTTCCTGATACCGATTTCCAGGGGTCCTACGAGGTGTGAGACCAGGTTTCAGTCTTGGCTGCTCGATCAGTCTACCAGGTGTGAGAAAAGGGTTCAGTCTTGGTTGCTTGATCAATCTGGATGTTGCTACTGATGACATACAGGCCTACTTCGTAAATTCTAACAAGGTTAGGCTAGGTTGTTAGTTTCAGGATACAATTATAAATTTTCGTATCAGTGCATAAATATATTTGAGTGCTTTTCTTGGGCAGGAGACGAGCGAGAGACATCAAACTCAATGTGTAATCTGAGACACGATGCTCATTAAGGCTGCATGTCACCTGTTAACCACCAGTCAAGAATACTTTGATACTGAAATAAGGATTCAAGAACACACTCACCGTATATACGGAAGAGAATCATATACCTTTCGGTGTATATACACTGAGAGACATACATCACTAGTTCTACATATACACAAATAACCCGCACATAAAAGAGAGAAGCTTACGACGACGTTTCGGTCCGACTTGGACCATTGACAAAGTCACACTAACCAGAGGTGGAGCAGGACGGCTATATATAGGCAGGAAGTGGTGGTGGTAGTAGTAGTAGTAGTAGTACAAGAATGGTATATAATACCGACAAGATGAAATTAAGACACATGCGCAACACCCGGGCATCACTATCGTAGACGTTTCCCCATCCAGCCAGCCACTGGATGGCGAAACGTCCACAACAAAGACAACCAGACGCCGCACATGTGTCTTAATTTCATCAGTAATTTCAACTACTGATGAAACATGTGCGGCGTCTGGTTGTCTTTGTTGTGGACGTTTCGCCATCCAGTGGCTGGCTGGATGGCGAAACGTCTACGATAGTGATGCCCGGGTGTTGCGCATGTGTCTTAATTTCATCTTGTCGGTATTATATACCATTCTTCTACTACTACTACTACTACTACTACTACTACTACTACTACTACTACTACTACCACTACCACTACTACCACTACCACTACTACCACTACTACCACTACTACCACTACCACTACTACCACTACTACCACTACTACTACCACCTCTTCCTGCCTATATATAACCGTCCTGCTCCACTTCTGGTTAGTATGACTTTGTCAATGGTCCAAGTCGGACCAAAACGTCGTCGTAAGCTTCTCTCTTTTATGTGCGGGTTATTTGTGTATCGTTCCAGTCACGGTATTGTGCCTTTTTTTGTTATTTAGTTCTATATATCCTGTGGTGGAAATGTAAAACAACCGAACGAAAATCACTGCAGAGTCAAAACTCCAGTCGGTGCTTGCTATTATTAGAGGAAGGTGTGTCAAAAGTGTCGTTTGTCTCCTTAATCTGCATGCATAACAGATTGGGTACTGTGCTAGGAATTAGAGGAGGGGTTATTATGGCTGCGCTGATGATTATAGCAATTATCACTGCCTTGGATTATTGGGTCATGAGCTATAATAGCTCTCAAGGGAAGCAGTGCAATCTAGTAAATACGGGTGGAATTATATCAGAAGTACCGTTAGACAGGTAAATGGATTTGGGAGGAAGGAGGGTGCTGGGGGTAGATATTTGGAGTGCTGGGGTATTTGGAGAGGGGTGTTGGGGGTGTTGAAGAGGGTGTGAGGGGGGATGGAGTGTTGGAGAGTGTGTTCGGGTGTTGGAGAGGATGTGAGGGTGATGGAGAGGCTGTGAAGGAGAGGGTGTTACTAGATGTTGACGATTTCTTAGACTTTTTTCTCCCCGTGGCCCAGTCCTAGGCCAAGTCCTAGGCCAGGTCCTAGGCCAGGTCCTAGGCCTGGTCCTAGGCCAGGTCCTAGGCCAGGTCCTAGGCCAAGCCCTAGGCCAGGTCCTAGGCCTGGTCCTAGTCCAGGTCCTAGGCCAAGCCCTAGGCCAGGTCCTAGGCCTGGTCCTAGTCCAGGTCCTAGGCCAGGTCCTAGGCCTGGTCCTAGGCCAGGTCCTAGGCCAGGTCCTAGGCCAGGTCCTAGGTCAGGTCGCCTCCTTCCTGGCTGACGGCCCGATCAATCAGACTTTTAGGTGCAGGCAGCACGCTGCCCATCGCAAGCACCACAGCCCAGTTATTCAGCCCTTAAAGAACTTGCCAAGATCCCTATTCTTGAAGTGTTCTCCAGTGACTGTTTTAAAAAGCGAACTCAAATCAGACATAATTATATTCATGAGGAATTATCTTTTCAGGGTTACCCCTCTGGGAATAATCCACCGGGGGGTTAATAATTGGAAGAAAGTCTTCTTCGACCGCAGATACCATTTCCGTCGAGACAGAGAGAGACGGAAGACAGGAAACACGCAAGACGTAAGTTAAGATCACAGTTGACGGTAATTAATCCCTATTTGTGACTCCTTATCATTTTGACGAGGACAAAAATGACCCGAGGAAGACGAGGGAGACTCGAACCTGTGATCTGGCGTTGGAGAGACGACTCTGGGAGTCACTGGAGGAGAGGAGGAGGAGTTGACACTGTTGATGGTGGCTAGATAGCAGTCTGCCAAGCTTGGGATGGTTCCCCCCCCCCTTTCTCTCTCTCTCTCTCTCTCTCTCTCTCTCTCTCTCTCTCTCTCTCTCTCTCTCTCTCTCTCTCTCTCTCTCTCTCTCTCCCTCCCTCCCTCCCCCCTTCCCTCCCTCGCCACACTCGCCTGACAAACATTCACAGGTCAATGTTGACACCAAACTCTCATAACCACATTTAATTATTCTTGCATTCCCTTTGATTTCACTTCGACATGCAATGTTTGTACACACACACACACACACACACACACACACACACACACACACACACACACACACACACACACACACACACACACTGGAGGACAGGAGGAGTAGGGCGGATATGATAACGACGTACAAAATACTGAGAGGAAATAACGAGGTGAACAGGGACAGAATGTTTCACAGATGGGACACAGGAACAAGGGGACACAACTGGAAGTTGTAATCTCTGATGAGTCGTGGGGATGTTAGGAAGTATTTCTTCAGCCTCAGAGTTGTCAAGAAAAATCTGGAGAGTAAAGTGGTAGAGGTGGGATCCATACAAGGGGGGTGGTGTGGACCTAGTAGCGACCAGCAAAGAGGCGGGGCCAGGAGCTGTGACTCGACCTCTGCAACTAGGTACGTACACACACAGTGGAGGGGACAAAACAGCAGACTGGGGAAAATACAGAAGCACAAACCTGGAAGAATAAACACGAGACACAAGAAGACAAGAGACGAAACGAGCAGAACGAGATACAGAACAGCTAGTCTGCAACTTAAAGAGAAGAGAGAAACGTTGCAGAACATACTTTTGTCGAGACAAAGCTTCGTTCTGCGTGGAGTTTTATCAGGTCGCCTGTTTGCTTAAAGCTCTGCGCAGAGCGAAACGTCGTTGTCCCACGCCAGAGCTGCTTCTGCACTTCGTTATTTCCCTCTCACTGTTGTTGTCAGTCCTCGGCGCGATGCATGTCGTGGGGACCCCACTTCAGTCCCCTCCAGTATACCTACGATTTCAAAATGTTGTGAGGGATCTTTCAGTGGATACCGCCCAGGAGGATACCTCATAGGGGAGTTATCCAACGAGACGTCCCTCATAGGGGAGTTATCCAACGAGACGTCCCTCATAGGGGAGTTATCCAACGAGACGTCCCTCATAGGGGAGTTATCCAACGAGACGTCCCTCATAGGGGAGTTATCCAACGAGACGTCCCTCATAGGGGAGTTATCCAACGAGACGTCCCTCATAGGGGAGTTATCCAACGAGACGTCCCTCATAGGGGAGTTATCCAACGAGACGTCCCTCATAGGGGAGTTATCCAACGAGACGTCCCTCATAGGGGAGTTATCCAACGAGACGTCCCTCATAGGGGAGTTATCCAACGAGACGTCCCTCATAGGGGAGTTATCCAACGAGACGTCCCTCAGAGTGTCTATCAATGTCTCTCTAATGTATATATATACTGTCTCGTAAGCACTGTGTATTTATGTTGCATTAATTTAAGCGGTATGTAGGTGTGTATGCATAAATATATGCAGAAAATGTGCATTCATATATACATATGCTTAAGTATGCGTACGTGGGTGAACAACAAAAGCATCTCGTGACGGGTTTGAAAGGTCTGGAACCCGTAGCAAACTCTCCATTTACCGCCTCTGGGCACCGTGAGGAAAGCGCTTCAATCCTATTCACCGAGGTTTCTATAACATCTTTTCAAGGAATTGAATTCAGTTTTTAGAGGTTCTGATCACCGCTAAGTGGCACACACGCTGTGGAATAGACGGGAGAAGGAACAGATGTTGACAGAGTTGGTGTAATGGACGGGTGGGAGAGGTGCAAGGAAGAGAGGCAGAGGATAAGAGGAATAGAGTGGCTGACAATAGAACTGAGAGAATAGACGGGTGAAAGAGGAGTAGGGAGAGAGAGAAAGAAAGAGACAGACAGACAGACAGACAGAGAGAGAGAGAGAGAGAGAGAGGTGCAGGCAAGAGAATTGACTGTGATCTCAAATTTGCCGAATTGAAGGAAGAATCAATCTTGTTTGCCCGTGAATGATTTATGGTTTTATTCAGTGCAGTGTTCGTCCAGAGAAGTGATGTTGGCATTGTCTTGGTGTCAGCCCTGGCAGGTGACGCTGTTTTTACTCTGTTATATAGGCTGAAGCTTTTCGTTTTAGTGTGTTAGGTAATTAAGCTTTTTTTTTCTTTAGTCGGTGCTGCCTTTTGCAGCTGTCGCTGTTGTTGTTGTGGTAATTGTCGTTATTAAACTACCACTAACCCCACTCTAATTACCACTCTTCTTCACCATCCTCTAATCACCACCGCCACTACCCACTATCACCACCACCACCTACCATCACCATCACCACCCACAGTTACCACCCACCAACACCACCACCCACATCACCACCACCCACCATCACCACCACCCACCATCACCACCACCCACCATCACCACCACCCACCATCACCACCACCCACCATCACCACCACCCACCATCACCACCACCTATTATTACCACCACCCACTAACACCACCCGCCATCACCACCCACATCACCACCACCCACATCATCACCACCACCCACATCACCACCACCCACATCACCACCACCCACATCACCACCCACATCATCACCACCACCCACATCACCACCACCCACATCACCACCACCCACATCATCACCACCACCCACATCACCACCACCCACATCACCACCACCCACCATCACCACCACCCACCATCACCACCACCCACCAACACCACCACCCACCATCACCACCACCCACCATCACCACCACCCACATCACCACCACCCACCATCACCACCACCCACCATCACCACCACCCACCATCACCACCACCCACCATCACCACCACCCACCATCACCACCACCCACCATCACCACCACCTATTATTACCACTACCCACTAACACCACCCACCATCACCACCCACCAACACCACCACCCACCATCACCACCACCCACCATCACCACCACCTATTATTACCACTACCCACTAACACCACCCACCATCACCACCCACCATCACCACCACCCACCATCACCACCACCCACCATCACCACCACCCACCATCACCACCACCTATTATTACCACCACCCACTAACACCACCCGCCATCACCACCCACCAACACCACCACCCACTAACACCACCCACCATCACCACCACCCACCATCACCACCACCCACCATCACCACCACCCACCATCACCACCACCCACCATCACCACCACCCACCATCACCACCACCCACTAACACCACCCACCATCACCACCCACCAACACCACCACCCACCAACACCACCACCCACCATCACCACCACCCATCATCACCACCACCCACCATCACCACCACCCACCATCACCACCACCTATTATTACCACCACCCACTAACACCACCCACCAACACCACCACCCACCAACACCACCACCCACCATCACCACCACCCACCATCACCACCACCCACCATCACCACCACCCACCATCACCACCACCCACCATCACCACCACCCACCATCACCACCACCCACCATCACCACCACCTAGTAACACCACCACCTAGTAACACCACCCACCATCACCACCACCCACCATCACCACCACCCACCATCACCACCACCCACCATCACCACCACCCACCATCACCACCACCCACCATCACCACCACCCACTAACACCACCCGCCATCACCACCCACCAACACCACCACCCACTAACACCACCCACCATCACCACCACCCACCATCACCACCACCCACCATCACCACCACCCACCATCACCACCACCCACCAACACCACCACCCAGTAACACCAACCAACATCACCACCACTCACCATCACCACCCACCATCACCACCACCCACCATCACCACCACCCACTAACACCACCCACCATCACCACCACCCACCATCACCACCACCCACCATCACCACCACCCACCATCACCACCACCCACCATCACCACCACCCACCATCACCACCACTCACCATCACCACCACCCACCATCACCACCACCCACCATCACCACCACCCACCATCACCACCACCCACTAACACCACCCACAATCACCACCACCCACCATCACCACCACCCACCATCACCACCACCCACCATCACCACCACCCACCATCACCACCACCCACCATCACCACCACTCACCATCACCACCACCCGCCATCACCACCCACCAACACCACCACCCACTAACACCACCCACCATCACCACCACCCACCATCACCACCACCCACCATCACCACCACCCACCATCACCACCCACCATCACCACCACCCACCATCACCACCACCCACCATCACCACCACCCACCATCACCACCCACCATCACCACCACCCACCATCATCACCACCCACCATCACCACCACCCACCATCACCACCACCCACCATCACCACCACCCACCATCACCACCACCCACCAACACCACCACCCACCATCACCACCACCCACCATCACCACCACCCACCATCACCACCACCCACCATCACCACCACCCACCATCACCACCCACCATCACCACCACCCACCATCACCACCACCCACCAACACCACCACCCACCATCACCACCACCCACCATCACCACCACCCACCATCACCACCACCCACCATCACCACCACCCACCATCACCACCCACCATCACCACCACCCACCATCACCACCACCCACCATCACCACCACCACATACCACCACCCACCTAGACAGAACAAGTATATATCAGTGATATATACCGACAAGTGTATTAATAAGAGGTAATATTCATTCACAAGCCTTTTATTAACAATACCTTACTCCTACCAGGGCCTTTCATCAACTCTCCACACCTGATAAATACCATACGTCTCGAACCACATATTACCATGCTAGAGAAACCCTCAGATAATCAGTAGAAGATATACAAAGATATCTCCCAGTAGTGTGCCTGGAATCTCTCAATATCTTTAGAGATATCTCTCTCCCTAAGCTCTTAACATCTCCCCTCACCGTCACAAAACTTGAAGACTTAATAACCTGTTTTTAGAGAAATAAAAAAACTGACAAGGAAAATTAAAAATCTACATATATCCCAATATTTTCAAGTATTTTTATGATTTTTTAGACATTAGTTTTTCTCTAGAAAATTTGAATTTATGACGTGAAGAAAAGGTGCGGGCTCGACCCTCCGTTCATTAATTGTCAGACACGCTACCTAGCTAGACTGTCACGTGACAAATTTAGACAAATGCTTTTGCTATAAAAGCTTAATTTATCATTTATTATTATTATTATTATTATTATTATTATTATTATTATTATTATTATATCTGCTGTTGCCATATGTTCGATATATTTTTCTCTGTATACTGATATAACCACTTGTAAGTATACTCTTTTTCAATGGGGTTACCTTGATGGTGAAGGGCTCTGGATCCAGGAAGTTGGAGCCACGTCTTCTCTTCCTTGGATTCAACTTGTTTTCTCTTCACTAGGCACTGTAAGTCTCTTGCGGATTTAGCGCTTCCATGGACATATTTTATGTAAATTATTTAGAATATTCGATAGTATTATTATTATTATAATCAAGGGGGAAGCGCTAAACCCGGAGGATTATACAGCGCCTGGGGGGGGGATGTGGAAGGCATTCAGGCTTAATTCGGGGAACTGGAGCACAGATCCAATTCCCTAAATCAAGAGCCCCTCACCAACGTCAAGGAACCTTCCTTGAGGGGTATTCGATAGTAGAGTGCGAGGTTAGTGTAGCAGGAGGCTTCATGGAAGGCTTCACGCAGGCTTCACCACACGGGTTTGAGGTTAGTGTAGCAGGAGGCTTCATGGAAGGCTTCACGCAGGCTTCACCACACGGGTGTGAGGTTAGTGTAGCAGGAGGCTTCATGGAAGGCTTCACGCAGGCTTCACCACACGGGTGTGAGGTTAGTGTAGCAGGAGGCTTCATGGAAGGCTTCACGCAGGCTTCACCACACGGGTGTGAGGTTAGTGTAGCAGGAGGCTTCATGGAAGGCTTCACGCAGGTTTCATTACACAGGTGTGAGGTTAGTGTAGCAGGAGGCTTCATGGAAGGCTTCACGCAGGCTTCACCACACGGGTGTGAGGTTAGTGTAGCAGGAGGCTTCATGGAAGGCTTCACGCAGGTTTCATTACACAGGTGCGAGGTTAGTGTAGCAGGAGGCTTCATGGAAGGCTTCACGCAGGCTTCACCACACGGGTGTGAGGTTAGTGTAGCAGGAGGCTTCATGGAAGGCTTCACGCAGGTTTCATTACACAGGTGCGAGGTTAGTGTAGCAGGAGGCTTCATGGAAGGCTTCACGCAGGCTTCACCACACGGGTGTGAGGTTAGTGCACCACACGGGTGTGAGGTTAGTGTAGCAGGAGGCTTCATGGAAGGCTTCACGCAGGCTTCACCACACGGGTGTGAGGTTAGTGTAGCAGGAGGCTTCATGGAAGGCTTCACGCAGGTTTCATTACACAGGTGTGAGGTTAGTGTAGCAGGAGGCTTCATGGAAGGCTTCACGCAGGCTTCACTACACAGGTGCGAGGTTAGTGTACCAGGAGGCTTCATGGAAGGCTTCACGCAGGTTTCACTACACAGGTGCGAGGTTAGTGTAGCAGGAGGCTTCATGGAAGTCTTCACGCAGGTTTCACCACACAGATGCGAGGTTAGTGTAGCAGGAGGCTTCAT
The DNA here is from genome assembly GCF_038502225.1 of Cherax quadricarinatus. NCBI lineage: Eukaryota > Metazoa > Arthropoda > Malacostraca > Decapoda > Parastacidae > Cherax > Cherax quadricarinatus. The sequence continues at coordinate 3,139,979 of NC_091328.1, read as the reverse complement.
GGAAGTCTTCACGCAGGTTTCACCACACGGGTAATCCTTGAAGGCAACAATTACACTGACGTGATCAGCAACAATTAAGGACAAACCGGCATAGAGAGAGAGAGAGAGAGAGAGAGAGAGAGAGAGAGAGAGAGAGAGAGAGAGTGAGTGAGTTTGCTGCGTCACTCTGCAACTCCCGATTGCGCTCCGCGATCCTTGAACTTCGATAGTACCTTGCAAGTGTTCCGCAAACTTTCCCGACAAACGTTCCGTGCCCCCCTCCCCCCTTGCTGTTGTCTTGTATCAAGGGGTAACCATAACTCTCTGCCTCCGCTTAAAGAATGTTATCTTAAAACCACTGAACGTTCGGCATGTAAGAGAACGTTAATGTATATGAGAAAAGAATGGTAGTGGCCATTTTGACGTTGCAATGTCCCACATTGAACGCTGGAAGACAATGTTGAACGCTGAAAGACAAGGGTAACTCTGGATGACAACAGTGAAAATGGCTGTCGATTTTTAAGTTCCGTCCATACTCCCATGAGTTTCAAGGGAACTTGGTACAGTGCTAGCTCTCTCTCTCTCTCTCTCTCTCGGCTGATATCCTTGATGCTGTGAGAACCTCTGTCAGTGCACCTTATGAAACTTAAAGTTGCTAGGAGGAATTAACCCAAGTTACGCTATCTTATCCTAGAAGAAAGGATCAGCCTTATGAATCAAATCCCGTCCACTGACTGATGAGAGCCTAGCATTCCGTCTTCGACGTGGCCCGCCTTCAGATCACGCATCTGAGAGATGCTGGTAAACAACACCAACCAATAGTGGACGTTGGCTGGAAGATCATTGACCTGTTGACTGGAAGATCATTGACCTGTTGGCTGGAAGATCATTGACTTATACCTGTACTTACGTGTTTTCTGAGTTGTTGGTAATTGGCTTTTAAAAGTCTATCGACTGCAAAAGGCGTCACGAAGACTGCACGTAATCTCACCGCCAGAGGGAATTGTAAAGTATAAAGCACTGACACACTGGAAAAATAAACACATGCACACAGATCTACCTGGGTAAAGAGTACATGAGTATATATAGAGTGGAGAGTCAGGTGGAGAATGTTGGACAGGTTGTATCTGAGACTGACCTGCCTGGGACGGGCGAGTGTGTATGTTGTTATGTTGGTTAACGATGAAGAGGTTTCCTGGCAAGGTGTTCAGCTATGTTGTAAAAGCCGTTTTTTTGATTGAAATTGTTAGATATACAGATAAAGCCCATTGTGTGGGCGAAACGTTGTCAATAAAGGATCACATTATTCTGCATTTGTGCTTATTTTTTTCCCCTATAACGGGGAAAAAACGTAAACTCGCGACATGTATACACCGAGGGAGATGTCTGTGTATGTCCTCCAGCATTGCTGTAGGGTATTGCACGCAGGTGTATGGCTCAGCATGTACGTGCTCAGTGGAGATGCAGCTGCTGCACTGCTGTTATATCATGCACATGCAACTGCCACTGCTCAGCTACTGAGGGATGTATATAAATCACGGAACGGGGGGTGATGTTGAATCCAAGGCGATATCAACCACTTGGCCAAAGTGTGTAGAGCATCACTTGGGGAACCTTGCCAGCCTCCCTGACACGGTTTCGAATCCTGCTAACTGCGATATTTCTCTGTATATATACCCGCCGGTTTCTACCTGGTGCATTAACACCCATGGTATATAAAAGTTCTTGAGAATACATTCGATTTTATAATGTATTTTTTTTTCCATTTAATCCTGCCTTTATTGGTTATCTTTATTACCATTTATAGCACAGATGTATTCCATTTCTTTATTTTCTCACTAATTAAACTTGACAAACTTTAATGAAAAAAAATAGCGTCACTTTAAACTTAGTCTTTGCAGAAGAATTTTTACCCATATATATATATATATATATATATATATATATATATATATATATATATATATATATATATATATATATATATATATATATAATATGTATGTATATATTGTGGAGCCATCTTGGATTTATGCAAATTCTGCAGATTGATCAGTCCTACCGTGATGACATTGATCACACATTGAGTCAGGGACTCTTAGGGATCCTACATCAAGGATTCCTTGGGATCCTGCATCAGAGGCTCCTAAGGATAATCTGCAGAAGAAAATATAAGACTATCAACTATTCGTAGTACAATGCGCTAATAATGTGGCTGTCAGGCTGTATCATGACGGTGTATATATGTTGGTAGAATTACCGACAATATGTAAAGTAAAAGGACACAAGTGCAACTAATGTGACATTTATTGTGGCAACGTTTCGCTCTCCAGGAGCTTTATCAAGCTCCTTTATCAAGCTTGATAAAGCTCCTGGAGAGCGAAACGTTGCCACAATAAATGTCACATTAGTTGCACTTGTGTCCTTTTACTTTGCAACTAATGTGGCATTTTATTGTGGCAACGTTTCGCTCTCCAGCATCAAGCCGTTACAGCTTGTCGAAGCTCCTGGAGAGCGAAACGTTGCCACAATAAAATATCACATTAGTTGCACTTGTGCCCCTTTTGCATTACATCATGAAGGTGGTAACACTGACTTTTTTGTTTCCATGACTGTAAGTGTTGCCAGTACATGTACAGACGACTATACTGTAAGACTTTAAATGGATCATTAAGCTCCTGAGTGAAGTCACGACATGAACGACACATCGATCTCTTCAGTGGTGCTCGTGTGGGGCGCAGGATGTCCCTCAGACATCCTCGGTAATAATAATGCACATGTATAAGGTATACAGACCATAGCTGACATCAGTGACATACTACTATATAGAAAGCCGCTTGTTACGCAGAGCATTTCGGGCAAAATAGGTCAGTTTTTGTCTCCAGGATGCGACCCACACCAATCGACTAACACCCAGGTTACCTATTTTACTGATGGGTAAGCTGGGACAGCAGGTGTCTTAAGGAAACACGTTCTAATGTTTCCAGCAGTACCGGGGATCGAACCACGGATACTCGATGTGTGAGGTGAGTCAGTCGTCCCTCAGTCAGGCTACCTCAGTCGCCTCAATTACTGCAGTTTTCTACAAGCCAGAGCTTTCACTTCCATAACCATCTCCATAAAGGTAATCCTGGTGCCTATGAGGTGCCTGACCGCTGTCACCTTCGTCGTGATAAGTGCCAGTTACACGCACCTTCCCCTCTACCTTCACCCCTCCCCCTCACTCCTCCCCCTCACTCATCCCCCTCACCCCTCCCCCTCACCCCTCCCCCTCACCCATCCCCCTCACCCCTCCCCCCTTCCCTCCTCTTCTCTCCAACTACCTATTTTTTTTTCTACCGTTTTCGCACTGCACTACATTCCGTTTTTCCCCTCCTTGTTCTCTTCCCCTCCCTTGCCATTCAACTTTTCCCCTCTTCTCCCTTCTAAAGAGTTTCTTCTCATTCGTGCCTCCAAACAATACACTATAGTTCTTAGCCTAGAGGTACATTTTCTTATGAGTTAGCCTCAGTGTTTTAGGGGAATCCTGCTCCTCTCTGTGGCGAATCTTTGATTTTTATAATCACCGACATGCCTCTTTTAGAAGCATCTTTAAGAAGCATCTTTTAGAGATATCTTTTAGAAGCATCTTTAAGAAGCATCTTTTAGAGATATCTTTTAGAAGCATCTTTAAGAAGCATCTTTTAGAGATATCTTTTAGAAGCATCTTTGAGGAGAATATTTTACCGTTTCGCAGTTTCCCTTATATTCTTTCAGTTATTCCCTAGTTCTATCTCCAGCTTCATCTGTTTAAGAATTAACGATAATTCTTGAAGTGTCTGTTGTCCACTTTGTTGACCTGGTTAACTGGTCCTCTTAAGTCCCGCTCCAGTCTTCCACCGCACCATTATGTCAGGGTTCGTTATTAAACAGTGATGGTAGCTAGAATACAGAGGTGTACTGTTATGGAAGGGTTCGTTATTAGCAAGTGATGGTAGCAAGAATACAACGATATTCTATCTAGGTCAGATTTCGTTATTAGCAAGTGATGGTAGCAAGAATACAACGATATTCTATCTAGGTCAGATTTCGTTATTAGCAAGTAATGGTAGCAAGAATACACCGTTATGGAGCTCTGTTATAGAGGCAATATACTGATATTTGTGGAGAGCCCAGCAAATCACGTCTTGTCTGCCCCTAAGTATTGCCGTGAGTTAGATCTATACTTTTCTCATTTCTAGTCATGTATTGTCTCGTTGCAGGGATCATTCAGTAGGCCGCAGTTAAGTTGCATTCAGAGTCTTGTCAGCCGTGATTTCTCGGCTGGCAGTCCGCGTCTGTACGAGAGATAATTACCTTAGTTCTCAGCAAGACACACGGCTGTCACAGACAATAACACAGACACTGGACGACATTTCCTTTAGAGCTCTGATCATTTTCTGTTTTCTTTTTACTAAGTTTCCTATAATTTCACTTTATTTCAACCAGATGGACTGGACACATCGACTCCAGGCTGAGGGACTGATTGCCTCAAACTCCTCTTCATCTTCCACTGTTTCTCTTCGTTGGACTGAAGAAGCCACTGGCTGGCGAAACATGCACCTTATTCATCTCCTGACAGTTTTTTGCTCTTCATGAAGTTATAATGAAGTCATGACTTAACGATGAGCGAAACATCGTCGTAGTGAAGACCAAGAATGGGCTTCTAAGAACTGACTGAATTATATTAATGGAACTAATACATCAACTGTAATTTCAATAAACTTGAAAAAGAACGTTTGACTGACACCAGTCAAGCCATTTACTCTACCGCTGCCATACACAAAAAAAAGCCTATGACTCGTTCAATAAAATCAACACTGATGACTCACGAACTCATAATAACACTATTGTAAATGAACCACGATATGGGTGGGGTTAGAACCCATGGCGAGGCGAGTCTAAAAACTCCAGGTTGATGTTACCATCCTACACCGGCTGTGAACTTAAACTTTATTGATAGTGTCTAACTTCTAGCATCGTTTTGTTTCATTGTAAGAATGTCAAAGACTATCAATACTGATTTCGAAAAAGTTCGAGGAATGTAATATACAAACCATAATGGCAGGTTACCAAAACTTTCAACTACGTAATCCGGATCCCTGGTTGTAAATAATTGCTACTGTAGCATATTTAGCATAATAAAAATATCCCACCCAAGTTCTGGGACCCATTATGTGCCCTTGTAATATTTTGACTATTGCTCGCATTATGGGTACAGTCAGGTCTACTACACAGTTCGTCTACATGGAGCAATGTTTTCGACCGTATAGCGACTGGAAAGGACTTCATAAAGCGTGTCGTTCAGTTGTCGACGCATTGTCTTGCGCTGTATACGGGAGTTTCGGAAGAAAGTTGACGTAATTATGCTTTCGAATATAACAAATGATCCGGAGGTGACTCAGTGATAGAACCTGCCAGTGATAACAACATCAGTATTTATAACTAACCTACAAATGGAAGATAAATCTTGAGGTTTCGGTACATCCTGAACCATTATTAAATCAATTGAAGTGTTGTAGGTTCTCCGGTCTTGTCCCGGCCCGGGTCTTTTCCAGATAGTGACCCGCCGAGTTGAAGTGTGAATTGTTCCAACAACGGTACTGTGACTTTTATTCTTCAATATGAGTGTCGACGGCGAGTACAGGAGGCAACCCACCCTTCCATGTTGAAGGCGTCGTATATGTAGACTGCTAAATTACTCTAATTTTGATTTCCTCATGTTCGTGCTGTCGTGTAGTGACTGAACCCTCCGGATATGAGACACAGACATGAGGACTTTCTTGCCTGAAGAGTCAGCGATGGATCGCATCACCAATCCTTACGTAAATATTTAAGTACAGGAGAGCCCCGTTCATACAGCTCTAAATATGACGTCTGTCGCCCTTCCTTTCCACAACTGTTGTATACGAAATTGGCGATAACGGCGGAGCAGCGACAAAAGCACCAAACATAATGAACAATGTCTCAACTGAGAGCAACGAAAACGTGGAATACCGAAAATAGATGCTGTACACGAGGGGCCCGCCGTATTGAAAGGTTTTCTAACACTGTCTTCCGGGGACCCACTGAAGGCACAGACGATCATGAATCTTTAACTAAAGATGGATAATTTCCTGCTAACTGGCCAGAAGTGTCAGACAACCTTTCGTTTTTCTACAGACGTCCACATAAGTGGCAATGTGTTACCCCAAACTCCTCATCTTAATAATAATAACTTTATTTAATACAAGTACAAGGTATACAGACCTAGCTGATGTCAGTGACATACTACTGTATACAAAGCCCCTTGTTATGCTGAGCATTTCGGGCAAATTAGGTCAGTATCCCAGGATGCTACCCACACCAGTCGACTAACACCCAGGTACCCATTTTACTGATGGGGAACATAGACAACAGGTGTAAAGAAACACGCCCAATGTTTATACTCAGGCTGGGAATCGAACCCAGGCCCTCGTCGTGTGAGGCGAGAGTTAGCCACCAGGCCACCAGAGCCTTGCACTGTTATTCTCTATAATGGACCGAAGAAACCACTGACTGGCGAAACGTTCCCTCAGTAAAGATTCCCAAATGATCCACAAGTGTCTCATTCTTCAATATACACCTTGTTTTTTTTAAGCAAATGGAAAGTTCACTTGAAAATTAATGGATCACGTATTGAAAACAAGTGAGAAGACAAAGATACACACAGTAAAACGTTTCGCACTACACACGTTTCGCTCTATACACAGCGAAAACGTTGTCGAAATGAAGTTTGTATATTTATCTTCAAACATCAGGTAATGTAGAGGACAACGTTTCTTATGGACTGTGTAGACCCAGGGGATCCATTAGTTAGGTTCAGGGAATCCATTAGTTAGGTTCAGGGAATCCATTAGTTAGGTTCAGGGAATCCATTAGGTTCAGGGAATCCATTAGTTAGGTTCAGGGAATCCATTAGTTAGGTTCAGGGAATCCATTAGTTAGGTTCAGGGAATCCATTAGTTAGGTTCAGGGAATCCATTAGTTAGGTTCAGGGAATCCATTAGTTAGGTTCAGGGAATCCATTAGTTAGGTTCAGGGAATCCATTAGTTATGTTCAGGGGATCCATTAGTTAGGTTCAGGGGATCCATTAGTTAGGTTCAGGGAATCCATTAGTTAGGTTCAGGGGATCCATTAGTTAGGTTCAAGGGATCCATGAGTTAGGTTCAGGGGATCAATGAGTTAGGTTCAGGGGATCCATTAGTTAGGTTCAGGGAATCCATTAGTTAGGTTCAGGGAATCCATTAGTTAGGTTCAGGGGATCCATTAGTTAGGTTCAGGGGATCCATGAGTTAGGTTCAGGGGATCCATTAGTTAGGTTCAGGGGATCCATTAGTTAGGTTCAGGGGATCCATGAGTTAGGTTCAGGGGATCCATTAGTTAGGTTCAGGGGATCCATGAGTTAGGTTCAGGGAATCCATTAGTTAGGTTCAGGGAATCCATTAGTTAGGTTCAGGGAATCCATTAGTTAGGCTCAGGGGATCCATTAGTTAGGTTCAGGGGATCCATTAGTTAGGTTCAGGGGATCCATGAGTTAGGTTCAGGGGATCCATTAGTTAGGTTCAGGGGATCCATGAGTTAGCTTCAGGGAATCCATTAGTTAGGTTCAGGGGATCCATTAGTTAGGTTCAGGGGATCCATGAGTTAGGTTCAGGGGATCCATGAGTTAGGTTCAGGGGATCAATGAGTTAGGTTCAGGGGGATCGATTAGTTAGGTTCAGGGGATCCATGACTTAGCTTCAGGGGATCAATGAGTTAGGTTCAGGGGATCAATGAGTTAGGTTCAGGGAATCCATTAGTTAGGTTCAGGGGATCCATTAGTTAGGTTCAGGGAATCCATTAGTTAGGTTCAGGGGATCCATGAGTTAGGTTCAGGGAATCCATTAGTTTGGTTCAGGGGATCCATTAGTTAGGTTCAGGGGATCCATGAGTTAGGTTCAGGGAATCCATTAGTTAGGTTCAGGGAATCCATTAGTTAGGTTCAGGGGATTCATGAGTTAGGTTTAGGGGATCAATGAGTTAGGTTCAGGGGATCCATTAGTTAGGTTCAGGGGATCCATGAGTTAGGTTCAGGGGATCCATGAGTTAGGTTCAGGGGATCCATGAGTTAGGTTCAGGGGATCCATGAGTTAGGTTCAGGGGATCCATGAGTTAGGTTCAGGGGATCAATGAGTTAGGTTCAGGGGATCCATGAGTTAGGTTCAGGGGATCAATGAGTTAGGTTCAGGGATCCATGAGTTAGATTCAGGGGGTAAATGAGTTAGTTTCAGGGGATTCATGAGTTAGGTTCAGGGGATTTACGAGTTAGGTTCAGGGGGTAAATGAGTGAGGTTCAGGGGATTCATGAGTTAGGTTCAGGGGATCAATGAGTTAGGTTCAGGGGATCCATGAGTTAGGTTCAGGGGATCAATGAGTTAGGTTCAGGGGATCAATGAGTTAGGTTCAGGGGATCCATGAGTTAGGTTCAGGGGATCCATGGGTTAGGTTCAGAGGATCCATGAGTTAGGTTCAGGGGATTCATGAGTTAGGTTCAGGGGGGTAAATGAGTTAGGTTCAGGGGATTCATGAGTTAGGTTCAGGGGATCCATGAGTTAGGTTCAGGAGATCCATGAGTTAGGTTCAGAGGATCCATGAGTTAGGTTCACGGGATCCATGAGTTAGGTTCAGGGGATCCATGAGTTAAGTTCAGGGGATCCATGAGTTAGGTTCAGGGGATCCATGAGTTAGGTTCAGGGGATCCATGAGTTAGGTTCAGGGGATCCATGAGCTAGGTTCAGGGGATTTATGAGTTAGGTTCAGGGGATCCATGAGTTAGGTTCAGGGGATCCATGAGCTAGGTTCAGGGGATTTATGAGTTAGGTTCAGGGGATCCATGAGTTAGGTTCAGAGGATCCATGAGTTAGGTTCAGAGGATCCATGAGTTAGGTTCAGAGGATCCATGAGTTAGGTTCAGGGGATCAATGAGTTAGGTTTAGGGTGCCCACCAGTTAAATTCAGAGGGTCCCTGGAGGGTCCCTGGAGGGTCCCTGGAGGGTCCCTGGAAGGTCCCTGGAGGATCCCTGGAACACTTTACAATTCAAAACATTATATGTTAAATTCAATAATAATAAAAACAGTTTATCAATGGGAAGAAAATCACTGAGACCGTGAACTCAAAAAAAAAAAAAAAAAATTGAGATCCCTGGCTCAATAATCTAACCTTGATCTAAACACCTACCGGAAAAAAAAACTATATTTTCGGTTTGCGCAAAGGAGACGCAACTCGCGGTGAATACTTGTCTATTAGATAGAAAAAAATATGCATATGTTAGCCATTGTGGTTTTTCGCGTAAGTGAACATGATTAATGTTATTGAACACATGGTTTAACATTACTCCCTAACGCGGGTCTTAGTCATATGACGACCCACAGCTGGAGGTTTTGGTCATCTGACAGAGGCCTTCCACCGGCTTACCCCTCCTCACCAATGGAAATAAGTCACTTTGACCTTTTTTGGGGGTTATCCTGGTGGGTGACTGTATTTATGTGTACCCGAGCCTAAATTAAGAAATGTAAACAAAGCGGGAAATTATTGCCACATACGTAACGAAAAAAATATATGAAGAACACACTGGGGATGACATAAGATTATTGAGTGACGTGACCCCCAGTATCAGTGGGTGAGTTAGGGGGTGTTCCTGCAAACATATTGCTACATGGAGTCCAGCTAGACTCATAAATAACCAACATAACATGTGGTCTGCAACGCATGGTGTATGGCAACACACTTGGAAAATAAATCACCCTCGCTTCAGCGCTTTATTTATCTCCTCCCTGGGGAGTGGATTGATGCTTTGTTACCGTGAATATATCAACACTCCGGATAGAGAAATCAACCTTGGGGAGGGGGGGGATAGGGGTAAGAAATTGCCTAATCTGAGATCACACATGTAGGTTCGAGTCGCAGGTCTCCCCCCATTTCAACCCCCCCTAATCCTTTACTCTTAAAACAGTCGATATTCTCTCCTCAGCAAGGAATTAAACTCCCCTTTTTGTGTACGTTTCCCGCGGGTTAAACTCCCTCAGGGAGAGATTTAATAACTGGCCAGAATTTTCGCGGCAGAACCCTGGGGGAAATATTTGGTGGGAAAGTGCGGGAAAAGGTTTCGTGAGTGCGAGTGCGCGCCAGCGAATGCGCAGGTGCGCTAGTTCGCGTGACGCAACTCATCTGCGCCTGGAATCACTACTCCACAGCCATTCTCCTGCACTTATTAATTTGGCGCCCGGACAGCATAAAAAATGAAGGCTTAGGTGTGAGGGCGGGAAGGGAGGTGCCAGGAAGAGCGGGAAGGGAGGTGCCAGGGAGAGCGGGAAGGGAGGTGCCAGGGAGAGCGGGAAGGGAGATGCCAGGGAGAGCGGGAAGGGAGGTGCCAGGGAGAGCGGGAAGGGAGGTGCCAGGGAGAGCGGGAAGGGAGATGCCAGGGAGAGCGGGAAGGGAGGTGCCAGGGAGAGCGGGAAGGGAGGTGCCAGGGAGAGCGGGAAGGGAGATGCCAGGGAGAGCGGGGAGGGAGGTGCCAGGGAGAGCGGGAAGGGAGGTGCCATGGAGAGCGGGAAGGGAGGTGCCAGGGAGAGCGGGAAGGGAGATGCCAGGGAGAGCGGGAAGGGAGGTGCCATGGAGAGCGGGAAGGGAGGTGCCAGGGAGAGCGGGAAGGGAGGTGCCAGGGAGAGCGGGAAGGGAGATGCCAGTGAGAGCGGAAAGGGAGGTGCCAGGGAGAGCGGGAAGGGAGATGCCAGGGAGAGCGGGAAGGGAGGTGCCAGGGAAGGCGGGAAGGGAGATGCCAGGGAGAGCGGGAAGGGAGGTGCCAGAGAGAGCGGGAAGGGAGGTGCCAGAGAGAGCAGGAAGGGGGGTGCCAGGGAGGGCGGGAAGGGAGGTGCCAGTGAGAGCGGGAAGGGAGGTGCCAGGGAGAGCGGGAAGGGAGGTGCCAGGGAGGGCAGGAAGGGAGATGCCAGGGGGAGCGGGAAGGGAGGTGCCAGGGAGAGCGGGAAGGGGGGTGCCAGGGAGAGCGGGAAGGGAGGTACCAGGTACTATCATCTTCACTGTTACGTCTATAAACGTCCTGGAGTGAGGCCTCAGGTGCGTATGTAAACAACCCGCATTAAGTAACGTTAACAAGAGCCACGTACTGCGACCTCTACTCAAATTTTCGTTGCTCAGGGACAAGAGCTAGAGCTATCACCAGGACTGGCAGCAGCGCCGCCGCAGACCGTGGCTCCCCCGGAACACTGCTCACTGAAGCTCTTCAGCTGTCCTGTATTGTGACCACAACAGGAACACCAGCCTAGATACATCTGATTGGTGGTGACGCAGGTAACGTTAAGTGACGCAGGTAACGTTAAGCGACGCAGGTAACGTTAAGTGACGCGGGTAACGTTAAGTGACGCAGGTAACATTAAAATATCTATGTTGTACGTCGTTCCTGTTGATCTTCTCAATGTTCTCATCGCATTAATAATTACATTCGTATCGGTAATACGTCAATTATATTAAATTATTATTATATTGAATTATTATTATTGCTGTTCTTGTATTATTATTATTACTATTATTGTTAGTTGTCGTTATTATTATTATTATCGGAGTTCTTGCGTCAGCGCCATCATCATTGTGACAACCAAGTCTAATATAATAATCCGTGAGGTAAAGACACGAACAAATAAGCAAACACAGTACTAAGATATTTGGAATTATCTGGTTAGTATTTTAATTTGTATTCCCTTATTGTCGCTTATTATTATTATTTTTGTTATTATTATTATTATTATTGTTATTATTTGTGGAAATTAATTTTTTGCCTGATGGTGAACATGTGTCGTGCAGCCTTAATAATTATTTTCGTGTTTATTGATCGATTCATACCTTCTGGCTCTGTCTGGTAATTTTTATAGACTGGCTTTACTACTGATTCCTGGCCTCATGGGTCCAGTCATGCTTGCTCTTGAAACTGTGTAATATATCTGCCTCCACCGGAAAAACAAGGCCTTCGTAATGTCCCTTTGCTAACTGAATTAACTGGTTCTCTCTCGTATCTCAAAAATCTAATCTCCTGGGTAGTTTGAATATCGTGATTACGTTTTTCCAAAGATTTTTCCTTTTGGTGGTGGCAAGTTAAGTTCCCAAATTCTCTCATCGTGGTTAGTCTCCCTCAGTTCGAAACCAGTTTCCTTGTCAAATTTTTTATTGTGTTTGATCAGATGTGGTGTTCCTGCCTGCTCTTCATGCTTCAGTTAGTCGAA